>NC_057813.1:641798504-641819256 GCF_018294505.1 Triticum aestivum
GTGCCCCGGCCGACCCATTACCGCTCGTGCCGTTGGCCTCCTGTGCACACATGCACACATGCACACACATACAAATGTTTAATGTCAAAATGTTAGATTATATAAGAATTATATAATGTTAGATGAGTTAGTTTTTTATATTTTTATTTATAGATGAATTTATATTAATGTTAGATGAATTAATATATATTAAATTAGGTATATGATGAGATTTGATCATCTAATTAAAATTTAGGTATACTTTTTAGTAAGAAAATTCATAGAACTAGTTTAATTGAGTTAGTTAAAATAGTTAATTGAATTAGTTGAATTAGGAGCTATACTCTATTTAGGTTTATTTTTAGTAAGTGTGCTTAATTAGTTTAGTTGAACTAGCTAGTTGAATTAATAGAACAAGTGTAGTTGAATTAGTTGAATTAGTTTGAACTAGTTAGTTGAATTAGGAGCTATACTTGAATTAATTAGTTGAATTAGCTAGTTGAACTAGCTAGTTGAACTAGCTAGTTGAATTAATAGAACTAGTCTAATTAGTTGAATTAATTGAATTACTTGAACTAGTTTGTTGAATTAGTTGAATTATGAGCTATACATTATTTAGGTATATTTTTAGTAAGTGCTTAGGTTGAATTAATTAGTTGAACTAGCTAGTTGAATTAATATAACTAGTCTAATTAGTTGAATTAATTGAATTACTTGAACTAGCTAATTGGTTGAATTAGTTGAATTATGAGCTATACTTTATTTAGGTATATTTTTAGTAAGTGCTTAGTTGAATTAATTGGTTGAACTAGCTAGTTGAATTGATAGAACTAGTCTAATTAGTTGAATTAATATAACTAATAAGTGTTTAATGTTTCACCTATGAACATATATAGGAAATGTCGTCTGACGACGAAAACGATTTCATTATGTGCAAAGACTGCGAGGACCAACGCGGCCTGTGCGACAGAAATTTCCTAGTTGATGATAGGCGCTTCAGCATCAAGCTGGATGAGACCTTCGAAGTGGATACAGTAAGTCACAACAACAAGTCTTTTTTCGTAATTAAGCATGACTTATATATTCTTCATTTGCTTCAACTTATTATTTTAATTTTTCACTATTCTATTACCGTATCCCCTGCCATGCAAGAATTTTTGTCTTGGATAAGATAGGTTTCAGTCCTAACAAAACTATGGAGGTAAAGAGAGTTTACTTGAAGACCAAACATGGTTATTGAGGGAGTCCCGGCCTAGGGGGTGTCCGGATAGCCGAACTATCATCATCGGCCGGACTCCAAGACTATGAAGATACAAGATTGAAGACTTCGTCCCATGTCCGGATGGGACTTTCCTTGGTGTGGAAGGCAAGCTTGGCGATACGGATATGTAGATCTCCTACCTTTGTAACCGACTTTGTGTAACCCTAGTCCTCTCCGGCGTCTATATAAACCGGATGGCTGTAGTCCATAGGACGAACAACAATCATACCATAGGCTAGCTTGTAGGGTTTAGCCTCCTTGATCTCATGGTAGATCCACTCTTGTAACACACATCATCAATATTAATCAAGCAGGACGTAGGGTTTTACCTCCATCAAGAGGGCCCGAACCTGGGTAAAACATCGTGTTCCTCGTCTCCTGTTACCATCCGCCTAGACGCACAGTTCGGGACCCCCTACCCGAGATCTGCCGGTTTTGACACCGACAGTTATACCTTCAACGTCAAATTATACAATCAAGAAACCTACACCAATTTTGAATGCAAAACTTGGCAAGCATTATGCAAGGCTTATGCATTTGAGCCTGATATGTTTATCACCTTTGATATTCGCCCCGAAGATGATATTGGAGGTAATAGAAACATTTGGGTCGAGGTGCAGACGCCTCCAGCTCTACCATTATGTGAGTTTCTCAACCATTTTTATGTCTTTGATATTGTTTTTCAAAAAAAGTTGAGAACTAATTTCTATTGACAGCTTATTTCCATTCAAGCAAACCTGTCCAATGCTTGGTAGACAGGACCTTCCACTGTCGTGGGGCTGAACTAAACTGCGAGGAGATAAGTCATTATGTTTCATGGCTTGAGGATCTTCATACTGTCAAGACAAATTATTTTTCTGGACTTAAAAATCTTAGTACTCAAAACATGCGACTAATAGTGATCATATTGAGCTACGATCACATCTATTTAGCAAAGATGGTAAGACTTTTACTATTTTCCCTCAGTGCATCTTTTGCATACATTATTTTTTTAGCTAAACTTCATTGCTAAGTATGTTACTATACGATGTTCTTCAACAGGGACTCCCGATGAATGTTCTGCCTCAGTGGCTCGAGACTAAAGGTCGCATGAGAATGGTTAGCTTACAGCCAAGACCTCCTATAATGCACTTTAGTGCATTCAAGATTAGCAATGAATGCTTAATGGTGAAAGACTGGAGCAGAATTTTCCACGATTGCAGGGAAGTACTAGGGGGCATCAATTAGAAGCGCAGCCCATGATTAGGAGACAGGTTCATTAGCATGCTCCAATATGATGAATCAGGAGAGCTATACATGTTCTATGCTATTTTCCCTGAGAGAGAGCAGCAAGAGTGATTATAGCATGCTCTTCGTGTTCTTCGTCCTCAACTTAGTCTCAAAGAGTGATTTGCTTTTGTGGTCTTATATATGAACACTTATAATCATGACCATGTTGAACTCGATGATATCTTTCCTTCTGGTACAAGTGAATGTTTCTTCTTTAAGCTAGTATATATATTCTGGTGGTGATTAAATAGCGGTAATGACTATGATGATTAAATAGTGCTAATGATGACTATGATGAGTTATTATATCATTTATGAAAGAAACCGCTGATTAGTTTCAACTGGATGGATCCTAGCTAGCTAAGTGATCAAGTATATATGCCATGTCCATATTACTTGCTCACCTAATATAAGTGATCAAGTAATATGGATATGGCATATATAATTTGATCACTTAGCTAGGATCCATGCATGCATCCCAGTTGAAACTAATCTGTGGTACTTTCACCTAATGATTTAACAACTCATTATAATGTAAAAACAATCTCTAAATTAAATTGAAAAAAAAACTAAAGGAAAAATAAAAAATAAAACCAAAATAGCCCAAGCATTTAGTACCGGTTAGTGTCACCAACCGGTACTAAAGGTCACCAGCCACCCGGCCCCGGCTCGTGCCACGTGGTGGCACTTTAGTGGCGGTTCATGCAGAACCGACACTAAAGGGGGGGAACTTTAGTCCCCACCCTTTAGTGTCGGTTGCAGAACCGGCACTAAAGCCCCTTACGTACCGGGGCTATAGCCCGGTTCTGCACTAGTGTAGGTACCAATCCACTGTGGAAGAATGGGCGAAGTTGATCAATGCTCCAGAAGAAAGTGAAGATGACTTGGATGTCTATGCCAAGAAGAAGCAGGATCACAACTCCATGGCTAGTATGTACAGAGAGATCCCAGATGCTGCACTAGAGACACATAAGTTTGGATCTGTACATTACCTGTTGTCTGGTTTGCCTACTATCAACTAGATCTTAAGGCATACATTGCTGCCCAAGTCAGGTGATCACAAGATGATCAGAGGCCATGCAATTAACTTGCTGTATATATTTGATGTGCCTCAGAAATTCAAAGTCATGAGTCTGATTGTAGAGACAATCGAAAGGACTGCTGCTGATCAAAAGAGATCATGTGGATATGCCCCACACATTCAGGAGCTCATCAACTCCAAAATGGGCAAAGGTAAATATCTTTTGGATAAGGAGCACCTGCCCATCTACCCTGATTTTGAGGACAACACTGTAGTGATGGATGAAAATGAACCATCATGTGCTCAAGTGCATAAGAAGAGATAGAAGGCTAAGGCAGAGAAAGCTGCAAAGATGCCAACAGCTGAAGAAGCATCTCAGGTTTTCTTGAAGAGCAAGAAAGATCAGCTTGGATACTTGATTGCCTCCACCTTGAGGATTGAGAAGGGCTTGGCCACCCTGACTCAAAACCAGGAGAGCCTGGAGAGGATCATCGAGCAGAAATTCTATAATCATGATGTCAAGGTAACTGAGATCCAATCAGTAGTTGAGCAACTTCAGGAGGAAGTGGAGGAGAAGAATGGCAAGTCTACCACAGATGCTTTTCATAGAGTGCCCATGAGCCAGAGGCCTGCTGTAGTGCCTATCACAGACACGAGAGCTACAACATCAGCACCAGCTGCCACAACATCAGTTCTACCAGCTCCAGCATCAGCTCCACCAGCTCCAGCTTCATCGACAGATGCCTTCGTCCTTGGAGTCATCTCAATGCCTCCTCATGAAGACCAAGCCTGAGAGTCGTTTAGCACTATGCATTTTTATGAACTTTTTGGTAACTTGTTGCCAAAGGGGGAGAAAATGTATAGATCATCGTCTTCAAGAGAGAGAGAGTGTGTGTTGCTTTTTGGTCTCTCTTTGCTTTGCTTGAACTTTATTGTGCGTTTGCTTGATACACTATGTCGTTTTTGTGATACTTGAATGATCATGTGTTTGATCATATGCTACCTTAATGCTTGTTGGATGATATTATCTCTTAATCCCTTTATGATCATTCACATGCTTGGTGATGAGCGCATGCTTTTAACTTCTATCATTTTGAGCGCTCCACCAAGTTGTATGTGACATGAAAGAGTAACCCATGATCCTAATACATTGTGCATTTGCAGTCCAAAGCAAATTTTAAATAATGCACAAATTTAGGGGAGCTCTTTCTTATCACATACCTCTCAAAGTGAAGATGTTTTTCAGTCTTATTATCATTTGTCAAAGCATTGATATATATGTTGTCATCAATTACCAAAAAGGGGGAGATTGAAAGTGCAACTATCCCTGGGTGGTTTTGGGTATTCATTACAACATATATCTCATTGAGCTAATACTATTTCAAGATAAATATTTCAGGAAAGCTCAATGGTTGGCATGGCATGTATGAGAAAAGTGGATCCCTCCAAATGCTCAGGACAAAAGGATTGGCTCAAGCTCAAAGCACAAGACTCTACATTTTACTTTTAGTGATCCAAGATCACATTGAGTCAATAGGAAAGACAATACTATTAAGAGGGGGTGATGTGTTTCTTAATGAGTTGCCTGCTCAAAGTGCTTAGTGATATGCTCCAAAGCCCTCAACTACTTTCTCATATCCACATATGTCCCAAACCAAAAGTCAAACTCGTCCCTACTGAAACTCTTTATCCGGCGCCACCAAGTTCAGTTGACATAGCCACTACCAAAAACACTAGTCTTTTCGGTCTCACTGATAGGGATCTAGTTCTCACCGAGATGGGATTTTAATCTCTCTGTTTCCCTTCGTAACGTTTCGGACCCATCGAGATTGCAATGCAAACTCCTTGTTTACCTTTCGTAACGTTTCGGTCCTGTGAGAGAGAGTTGAGTGTTGGGGAGAGTATCATTTGAAGCACAAGAGCAAGGAGTTCATCATCAACACACCATCTATTACCTTTTGGAGATTGGTGTCTCCTAGATTGGTTAGGTGTCACTTGGGAGCCTCCGTCAAGATTGTGGAGTTGAACCAAGGAGTTTGTAAGGGCAAGGAGATCGCCTACTTCATGAAGATCTACCTGAGTGAGACAAGTCCTTCGTGGGCGACGGCCATGGTGGGATAGACAAGGTTGCTTCTTCGTGGACCCTTCGTGGGTGGAGCCCTCCGTGGACTCGCGCAACCGTTACCCTACGTGGGTTGAAGTCTCCATCAACGTGGATGTACGATAGCACCACCTATTGGAACCACAGATAAAAAATCTCCGTGTCACCATTGCGTTTGCTTCCTCAAACTCCTTCCTTTACCTTCATATGCAATTGTTTACATTCTGCTGTTATACTCTATGTGTAGGTTGATTGCTTGACTTGTGCTAAGTTGCTAAAATCTGCCAAGAACTAAAATTGGGAAAAGGCTAGATTTTTATTTGGTCAAGTAGTCTAATCACCCCCCTCTAGACATACTTTTGATCCTACAGGCCGGCACCTCTAGATGGATCTAGAGGAGGGGCGGCGGCCAGGGAAACCCTAGATGGGTTTGTGCACCCCCACCCCCTAGGAAATTTGCCCCCCAAGCCGGGAGGGGCGGCTGCCCTAGGGGTAGCGCCCCCACCTCTCCAGGTTACGTGAGATCGGGTGGAAGGGGCGCACAACCACTTAGTGGGCTGCTGTGCCCCCTCCCCTTGGCCCATAAGGCCCCCAAACACTTACCGGGGCCTCTGAAACTCCTTCCGGTCACACTACTCATCACCCGGTACCCCCGTAACAATTCCGGACTCCAATAACCTTAGTCTAATATACCAATCTTCACCTGCGGACCATTCTGGAGTTCCTCGTCACGTCTGGGATCTCATCCGGGACTCCGAACAACCTTCGGTAACCACATACTATTCCCATTATAACTCTAGCGTCACCGAACCTTAAGTGTGTAGACCCTACGGGTTTGGGAACCATGCAGACATGACCTAGATACCTCTCCAGCCAATAACCAATTGCGGGATCTGGATACCCATATTGGCTCCCACATGTTCCACGATGATCTCATCGGATGAACCACGATGTCGGGGATTCAATCAATCCCGTATACAATTCCCTTTGTCCATCGGTATGTTACTTGCCCGAGATTCGATCGTCGGTATCCCATTAACTAGTTTAATCTCGTTACCAGCAAGTCTCTTTACTCGTTCTGTAATGCATGATCTCGTGGCTAACTCATTAGTCATGTTGAGCTCATTATGATGATGCATTACCGGGTGGGCCCAGAGATACCTCTTCATCATACGGAGTGATAAATCCCAGTCTTGATTCATGCCAACCGAACAGACACTTTTGGAGATACCTGTAGTGCACCTTTAAATCCACCCAGTTACGTTGTGACGTTTGGTACACCCAAAGCATTCCTACGGTATCCAGGAGTTGCACAATCTCATGGTCTAAGGAAATGATACTTGACATTAGAAAAGCTCTAGCAAATTAACTACGTGGTCTTGTGCTGTGCTTAGGATTGGGCGTTGTCCATCACATCATTCTCCTAATGATGTGATCCCGTTATCAATGACATCTGATGTCCATGGTCAGGAAACCATAACCATCTATTGATCAACGAGCTAGTCAACTAGAGGCTCACCAGGGACATGTTGTGGTCTATTTATTCACACATGTATTACGGTTTCCAGTTAAGATAATTATAGCATGAACAATAGACAATTATCAAGAACAAGGAAATATAATAATAACCATCTTTATTATTGCCTCTAGGGCATATTTCCAATAGTCTCCAACTTGCACTAGAGTCAATAATCTAGTTCACATCACTATGTGATTGTAATGAATCCAACACCCATGGGGTTTGATCATATCTTGCTTGTGAGAGAGGTTATTAGTCAACGGGTCTGAATCCTTCAGATCCGTGTGTGCTTTACAAATCTCTACGTCATCTTGTAGATGAAGCTATCACGCGCTATTTGGAACAATTCCAAATAACTGTTCTACTATATGGATCCGGTTTACTACTCAGCGTCATCCAGATTAGTGTCAAAGTTTGCATCAACGTAACCCTTTACAACGAACTCTTTTACCACCTCCAAAATCAAGAAAAATTCCACTAAGTGCGGATTAGTGTCAAATTCCACTAAGGATAACTTTGACCGTTGTCTAGTGATCCATTCCTGGATCACTCTTGTACCCCTTGTATGACTCATGGCAAGGCACACTTCAGGTGCGGTACACAGCACATCATACTGTAGAGCATAGGGGACGACCTTCGTCATTTCTCCCTCCTCTGCCGTGGTCAGGTCTTGAGACTTGCTCAATACTCACACCTTATAACACAGCCAAGAACTCCTTCTTTGTCGATCTATTTTGAACTCCTTCAAAATCTTGTCACTGTACGTATTCGTTTGAAAGTACTATCAAGCGATTTTGATCTATCCTTATAGATCTTGATGCTCAATGTTCAAGTAGCTTAATCCAGGTTTTCCATTGAAAAACACTTTTCAAATAACCCTATATGCTTTCCAGAAATTCTACATCATTTCCGATCAACAATATGTCAACAACATATACTCATCAGAAATTCTATAGTGCTCCCACTCACTTCTTTGGAAATACAAGTTTCTCATAAACTTTGTATAAACCCAAAATCTTTGATCATCTCATCAAAGTGTATATTCGAACTCCGAGATGCTTACTCCAGTCCTTAGAAGTATTGCTGGAGCTTTGCATACTTTTTAGCATCTTTTAGGATTGACAAAACCTTCTGGTTGTATCACATACAACCTTTCCTCAAGAAAATCGTCGAGTAAACAATGTTTTGACATCCTATCTGCAAGATTTCATAAATAATGCAGTAACTGCTAATATAATTCCAACAGACTCTTAGCATCGCTACGAGTGAGAAAATCTCATCGTAGTCAACTTCTTGAACTTGTCGGAAGACATCTTAGCGACAAGTCAAGCTTCCTTAATGGTGACACATACCATCATTGTCCGTCTTACTTTTAAAATCCATCTGTACCCAACAGCCTTACGACCATTAAGTAGTTCTTCCGAAATCTACACTTTTTTTTCATACATGGATCCTCGCTTGGATTTTATGGACTCAAGACATTTTTCGGAATCCGGGCCCACCATCGCTTCTCATAGCTTGTAGGTTCATTGTTTTCTAGCAACATGACCTCCAAGACCAGATTATCGTACCACTCTCAAGCAGTACGCGTCCTTGTTGACCTACAAGGTTTGGTAGTGACTTGATCCGAAGTTTCATGATCACTATCATTGGCTTCCATTTCAATTTGTGTAGGCGCCACAGGAACAACTTCCTATGCCCTTCTACACACTAGTTGAAGCGACGGTTCAATAGCCTTATCAAGTCTCCACCATCTCCCACTCAATTCTTTCGAGAGAAACTATTCCTCGAGAAAGGACCCATTTCTAGAAACAATCACTTTTGCTTCCGGATCTGAATTAGGAGGTATACCCAACTGTTTTGGCTGTCCTATGAAGATGCATTTATCCTCTTTGGGTTCGAGCTTATCAGGCTAAAACTTTTTCACATAAGCGTCGCAGCCCCAAACTTTTAAGAAATGATAGCTTAGGTTTCTCTAAACCATAGTTCATATGATGTCATCTCAATGGAATTGCGTGGTGCCCTATTTGAAGTGAATGCGGTTGTCTCTAATGCCTAACCCATAAACGATAGTAGTAATTTGATAAGAGACATCATGGTATGCACCACATCCAATAGGGTGCAGCTATGATGTTCGGACACACCATCACACTATGGTGTTCCAAGCGGTATTAGTTGCGAAACAATTTCCACAATGTCTTAATTGTGTACCAAACACGTAACTCAGATATTAATCTCTATGATCATATCATAGACGTTTTATCCTCTTGTCATGACGATCTTCAACTTCACTCTGAAATTACTTGAACCTTTCAATAATTCAGACTTGTGTTCATGAAGTAAATATACTTAGAATCTACTCAACTCATCTATGAAGTAAGAGGATAATGATATTCACTGCGTGCCTCATCACTCATTGGATTGCACACATCAAATGTATTATTTCCAACAAGTTGCTCTCTTGTTCCATCTCACAGAAAATGAGGCCTTTCAGTCATCTTGCCCATTTGCATGTCACAAGTGATTCAAAATCAGGTGAGTCCAAATGATCCATCTGCATGGAGTTTCTTCATGCGTTTTATACCAATATGACTCAAATGGCAGTGACACGGGTATATGGTACTATCATTACTATCTTATACCTTTTGGCACGAACATGTGTATCACTACGATCGAGATTCAATAAACCATTCATTTTCGGTGCAAGACCATTGAAGGTATTATTCAAATAAAAGAGTAACCATTATTCTCCTTAAATGAATAACCATATTGCGATAAACATAATCCAATCATGTCTATGCTCAACGCAAACACCAAATAACAATTATTTAGGTTTAACACCAATCCCGATGGTAGAGGGAGCATGCGATGTTTGATCACATCAACCTTGGAAACACTTCCAACACATATCGTCATCTCTGCCTTTAGCTAGTCTCCATTTATTTCGTAGCTTTTTATTTTGAGTTACTAACACTTAGCAACCGAACTGGTATCTAATACCCTGGTGCTACTAGGAGTATTAGGAAAGTACACATTTATATAATGTATATCCAATATACTTCTATCGACCTTGCCAGCCTTCTCATCTATCAAGTATCTAGGGTAGTTCTGCTTCAGTGACCGTTCCCCTTGTTAAATAAGCACTTAGTCTCGGGTTTGGGTTCAACCTTGGATTTCTTCACTAAAGCAGCAACTGATTTTTCGTTTCATAAAGTATCCCTTCTTGCCCTTGCCCTTCTTGAAACTAGTGGTTTTACTAACCATCAACAATTGATGCTTCTACTTGATTTCTACTTTCGCGATGTCAAACATTGCGAATAGCTCAAGGATCATCATATCTATCCCTGATATGTTATATCTCATCACGAAGCTCTAGTAGCTTGGTGGCAGTGACTTTGGAGAAACATCACTATCTCATCTGGAAGATTAACTCCCACTCGATTCAAGTGATTGTAGTACTCAGACAATCTGCACATGCTCAACGATTGAGCTTTTCTCCCTTAGTTTGTAGGCCAAGAAACTCGTCGGAGGTCTCATACCTCTTGACGTGGGCACGAGCCTGAAATCCCAATTTTAGCCCTTGGAATATCTCATATGTTCCATGATGTTTCAAAAATTTTCTTCGACGCGTCAATTCTAAACCGTTTAACATTACTGAACTATCACGTAGTCATCAAAACTTGTATGTTAGATGTTCGCAACATCCACAGACGATGTTCGAGGTTCAGCGCACCGAGCGGTGCATTAAGGACATAAGCCTTCTGTGCCGCAATGAGGACAATCCTCAGTTTACGGACCCAGTCCGCATAATTGCTACTATCAACTTTCAACTAAATTATCTCTAGGAACATATCTAAAATAGTAGAACTAAAGAGGAAGCTACGACATAATTTGCAAAGACCTTTTAACTATGTTCATGATAATTAAGTTCATCTAATCAAATTATTTAATGAACTCCCACTTAGATTGACATCCCTCTAGTTATCTAAGTGATACATGATCCGAATCGACTAGTCCGTGTCTGATCATCACGTGAGACGAACTAGTCATCAATGGTGAACATCTCCATGTTGATCGCATCTACCATACAACTCATGTTTGACTTTTCGGTCTCTCGTGTTTCGAGGCCATGTCTATACATGCTAGGCTCGTCAAGTCAACCTAAGTGTTTCACGTGTGTAAATCTAGCTTACACCAGTTGTATGCGAACGTTAGAATCTATCACACCCGATCATCACGTGGTGCTTCGAAACAACGAACTTTCGCAACGGTGCACAGTTAGGGGGAACACTTTCTTGAAATTTTTAGCGAGGGATCATCTTATTTATGCTACCGTCGTTCTAAGAAAATAAGATGTAAACATGACAACCATCACATGCAAATCATAAAGTGACATGATATGGCCAATATCATCTTGCGCCTTTGATCTCCATGTTCGAGGCGCGGCATGATCACCTTCGTCACCGGCATGCCACCATGATCTCCATCATCATGATCTCCATCATCATGCCTTTATGAAGTTGTCTCGCCAACTATTACTTCTACTACTATGGCTAACAATTAGCAATAAAGTAAAGTAATTACATGGCATTTTCAATGACACGCAGGTCATACAATAAATTATGACAACTCCTATGGCTCCTACCGGTTGTCATACTCATCGACATGCAAGTTGTCATTCCTATTACAAGAACATGATCAATCGCATACATCACATATATCATTCTCACATCCTTTTGGCCATATCACATCACATAGCATACCCTGCAAAAGCAAGTTAGACGTCCTCTAATTGTTGTTGCATGTTTTACATGGCCGCTATGGGTTTCTAGCAAGAACATTTCTTACCTACGCAAATGCCACAACAGTGATATGCCAATTGCTATTTACCCTTCATAAAGACCCTTTTCATCGAATCCGATCCGACTAAAGTGGGAGAGACAGACACCCGCCAGCCACCTTATGCATCAAGTGCATGTCAGTAAGTGGAACATGTCTCACGTAAGCGTACGTGTAAGGTTGGTCCGGGACGCTTCATCCCACAATGTCGCCAATTAAGATAAGACTAGTAACGGTAAGCAAATTGAACAAATCATCGCCCACAACTACTTGTGTTCTACTCGTGCATAGAATCTACGCATAGACGTAGCTCTGATACCACTGTTGGGGAACGTAGTAATAATTCAAAATTTTCCTACGCGTCACCAAGACCAATCTAGGAGATGCTAGCAATGAGAGAGAGAGGGAGTGCATCTTCATACCCTTGAAGATCGCTAAGCATAAGCATTACAAGAACGCGGTTGATGGAGTCGAACTCACGGCGATTCAAATCGCGGAAGATCAGATCTAGCGTCGAACGGACGGCGTCTCCGCATTCAACACACGTACAGCCCGGGGATATCTCCTCCTTCTTGATCCAGCAAGGGGAGAGGAGAAGTTGAGGGAGAACTCCGACAGCACGACGGCGTGGTGGTGGTGGAGCTCGTGGTTCTTCGGCAGGGCTTCGCCAAGCACTACGGAGGAGGAGGAGATGTATGAGGAGGGAGGGGCTGCGCCAAGGGAAGGGTGTGGCTGCCCTCCCACCCCCTCACTATATATAGGGGGAAGGGGAGAGGGGGCCGGCCCCTCTAGATGGATCTAGTGGAGAGGCGGCGGCCAGGGGAAACCCTAGATGGGTTTGGGCGCCACCACCCCCTAGGAAACTTGCCCCCCAAGCCGCAAGGGGCGGCTGCCCTAGGGTGGTGCCCCCACCTCTCCAGGTTACGTGAGAAGGGGTGGAAGGGGCGCAAAACCCCTTAGCGGGCCGGTGTGCCCCCTCCCCTTGGCCCATAAGATCCCCAAAAACTTGTCGGGGCCTCTGAAACTCCTTTCGGTCACACTGGTCATCACCCGGTACCCCCGGAACAATTCCGGACTCCAATACCCTTCGTCCAATATATCAATCTTCTCCTCTGGACCATTCTCGAGTTCCTCGTCATGTCTGGGATCTCATCCGGGACTCCGAACAACCTTCAGTAACCACATACTATTCCCATTGCAACTCTAGCGTCACCGAACCTTAAGTGTGTAGACCCTACGGGTTCGGGAATGATGCAGACCTGACTGAGATACCTCTCCAGCCAATAACCAATAGCGGGATCTGGATACCCATATTGCCTCCCACATGTTCCATGATGATCTCATCGGTTGAACCACGATGTCGGGGATTCAATCAATCCCGTATACAATTCCCTTTGTCCATTGGTATGTTACTTGCCCGAGATTCGATCGTTGGTATCCCTATACCTTGTTCAATCTCATTACCAGCAAGTCTCTTTACTCATTCCGTAATGCATGATCCCGTGGCTAACTCATTAGTCATGTTGAGCTCATTATGATGATGCATTACCGAGTGGGCCTAGAGATACCTCTCCGTCATATGGAGTGACAAATCCCAGTCTCGATTCGTGCCAACCCAACAGACACTTTCGGAGATACCTATAGTGCACCTTTATAGCCACCCAGTTATGTTGTGACGTTTGGTACACCCAAAGCATTCCTACGGTATCCGGGAGTTGCACAATCTCATGGTCTAAGGAAATGATACTTGACATTAGAAAAGCCCTAGCGAATGAACTATGTGATCTTGTGCTGTGCTTAGGATTGGGTCTTCTCCGTCACATCATTCTCCTAATGATGTGATCTATTGACCAACGAGCTAGTCAACTAGAGGCTCACTAGGGACATGTTGTGGTCTATGTATTCACACATGTATTACGGTTTCCAGTTAATACAATTATAGCATGAACAATAGATAATTATCATGAACAAGAAAATATAATAATAACCATTTTTATTATTGACTCTAGGGCATATTTCCAACAGTATACACCGTTGCGAAAGTTCATCGTGCCGAGACACCACGTGATGATTGGGTGTGATAAGCTCTACGTTCGCATACAACGGGTGCAAGCCAGCTTTGCACATGCAGAATACTCGGGTTAAACTTGATGAGCCTAGCATATGCAGATATGGCATCGGAACACTAAGACCTAAAGGTCGAGCGTGAATCATATAGTAGATATGATCAACATAAAGATGTTCACCATTGAAAACTACTCCATCTCACGTGATGATCCGACATGGTTTAGCTGATTTGGATCACGTGATCACTTAGATGATTAGAGGGATGTCTATCTAAGTGGGAGTTCTTAAGTAATATGATTAATTGAACTTTAATGTATCATGAACTTAGTCCTGATAGTATTTTGCAAATAATGTTATAGATCAATAGCTCGTGTTGTTGCTTCCCTATGTTTTTATATATGTTCCTAGAGAAAACTAAGTTGAAAAATGTTAGTAGCAATGATGCGGATTGGATCCGTGATCTGAGGATTATCCCCATTGCAGCACAGAAGAATTATATCCTTGATGCACCGCTAGGTGACATACCTATTGCAGGAGCAGATGCAGACGTTATGAACGTTTGGCTAGCTCAATATGATGACTACTTGATAGTTTAGTGCACCATGCTTAACTGCTTAGAATCGGGAATTTAAAGACATTTTGAATGTCATGGACCATATGAGATGTTCCAGGAGTTGAAGTTAATATTTCAAGAAAATACCCGACTTAAGAGATATTAAGTCTCCAACAAGTTCTATAGCTAAAAGATGGAGGAGAATAGCTCAAGCAGTGAGCATGTGCTCAGACTGTCTGGGTACTACAATCGCTTGAATCAAGTGGGAGTTAATCTTCCAGATAAGATAGTGATTGACAGAGTTCTCTAGTCACCATCACCAAGTTACTAGAACTTCGTGATGAACAATAGTATGCAAGGGATGACGAAAATGATTCCCGAGCTCTTCGTGATGCTGAAATCGACGAAGTAGAAATCAAAAAAAGAGGATCAAGTGTTGATGATTGATAAGATCACTAGTTTCAAGAAAAGGGCAAAGGAAAAGAAAGGGAACTTCAAGTAGAATGGCAAGCAAGTTGTCACACCTGTGAAGAAGCCCAAAACTGGACCAAAGACTGAAACTAAGTGTTTCTACTGCAAAGGAAATGGTCACTGGAAGCGAAATGCCTTGAATATTTGGTGGATACGAAGGATGGCAAAGTGAACAAGAGTATATTTGATATACAGGTTATTGATGTGTACCTTACTACTGTTTATAGTAGCCCCTGGGTATTTGATACTTGTTCGACTGCTAATATTAGTAACTCGGAACAGGAGTTACAGAATAAATAGAGACTAGTTGAGGGTGTAGTGAGGATGTGTGTTGGAAGTGGTTCCAAGATTGATATGATCATCATCGCACAATCCCTATACTTTCGGGATTAGAGTTGAACCTAATTAAATGTTATTTGGTGGTTGCGGTTAGCATGACTATGAATTGATCATGTTTATTGCAATATGGTTATTCATTTATAGTCACAGAATAATTGTTGTTCTGTTTATATGAATAAAACCTTCGATGGTAATACACCCAATGAAAATAGTTTGTTGGATCTCGATCGTGGTAATACACATATTCATTATATTGATGCCAAAAGATGCAAAGTTGATAATGATAGTGCAACATATTTGTGGCACTGCCATTTGGGTCATATCGGTGTAACGCACATGAAGAAACTCCATAAAGATGGACTTTTGGAATCACTTGATTATGAATCATTTGATGCTTGCGAACCGTACCTTATGGGCTAGATGGCTAAAACTCCGTTCTCCGGAACAATGGATCGAGCTAGTGACTTATTGGAAACACCGATATATGCGGCCCGATGAGTGTTGATGCTTGTGGCGGGTATCGTTATTTTCTAACGTTCACAGATGATTTGAGAAGATATGGGTATATCTACTTAACGAAACACAAGTCTGAAACATTTGAAAAGTTCAATGAATTTCAGAGTGAAGTGGAGAATCATCGTAACAAGAAAATAAAGTTTCTACTACCTGATCATGGAGGAGAATATTTGATTTACGAGTTTGGCCTTCATATAAAACAATGTGGAATAATTTCACAGCTCAAGCCACCTAGAACACCACAGCGTCATGGTGTGTCCGAACGTCGTAACCGCACTTTATTGGATATGGTGCGATCTATGATGTCTCTTACCGGGTTACCATTATCGTTTTGAGGTTATGCATTAGAGACAGCTGCATTCACTTTAAATAGGGTACTATCAAAATCCATTGAGACGACGCCTTATGAAGTTTGGTTTGGCAAGAAACCAAAGTTGTCGTTTCTTAAAGTTTGGGGCTGCGATGCTGATGTGAAAAAGTTTCAACCTGATAAGCTCGAACCCAAATCGGAGAAGTGAGTCTTCATAGGATAACCAAAGGAAACTGTTGGGTACACCTTCTATCACAGATCCGAAGGCAAGATATTCGTTGCTAAAAATGGATCCTTTCCAGAGAAGGAGTTTCTCTCGAAATAAGTGAGTGAGAGGAAAGTAGAACTTGATGAGGTAACTGTACCTGCTCCCTTAGTAGTTCATCACAGAAATCAGTTCCTGTGATTCCTACACCAATTAGTTAGGAATCTAATGATGATGATCATCAAGCTTCAGATCAAGTTACTACCGAACCTCGTAGGTCTTCCAAAGTAAGATCCGCACCAGAATGGTACGATAATCCTGTTCTGGAAGGCATGTTACTAGACCATGATGAACCTAGGAACTATGAGGAAGCAATGATGAACCCAGATTCCATGAAATGGCTTGAGGCCATGAAATCTGAGATGGGATCCATGTATGAGAACAAAGTGTGGACTTTGGTGGATTTGCCCGATGATCGGCACACAATAGAAAATAAATGGATCTTCAAGAGGAAGACGGATGATGATAGTAGTGTTAGTATCTACAAAGCTCGACTTGTTGCGAAAGGTTTTCAACAAGTACAACGAGTTGACTACGATGAGACTTTCTCAACTGTAGCGATGCTTAAATCCATTCAGATCATGTTAGCAGTTGTCATATTTTATGACATCTGGCAGATGGATGTCAAAACTGCATTCTTGAATAGATTTCTGGAAAAAGAGTTGTATATGATACAACCAGAAGGTTTTGTCGATCCAAAGGGTGCTAACAAATGTGCAAGCTCCAGCAATCCATTTATGGACTGATGCAAGCCTCTCAGAGTTGGAATAAATGTTTTGATAGTGTCATCAAAGCATATGGTTTTATACAGACTTTTTGAGAAGCATGTATTTATAGGAAAGTGAGTGGGAGCACTACAGCATTTCTGATAAGTATATGTGAATGACATATTGTTGATGGGAAATAATGTAGAATTTTCTGGAAAGCATAAAGGAGTGTTTGAAAGGAGTTTTTCAAAGAAAGACCTCGGTGAAGCTGCTTACACATTGAGCATCAAGATCTATAGAGATAGATCAAGACGCTTGATAAGATTTTTCAATGAGTACATACCTTGATAAGATTTTGAAGTAGTTCAAAATGGAACAGTCAAAGGAGTTCTTGCTTGTGTTGCAAGGTGTGAAGTTGAGTATGACTAAAACCCGACCATGGCAGAAAATAGAAAGATAATGAAAAGTCATTCCCTATGCCTCAGTCATAGGTTCTATAAAGTATGCTATGTTGTGAACTAGACCTATTGTGTACCTCACCAAGAGTTTGGCAAGAGGGTACAATAGTGATCTAGGAGTAGATCACTGGACAACCGTCAAAATTATCCTTAGTGGAATCAGTAAATATTTCTCGGTTATGGAGGTGATAAAGAGTTCATCGTAACGAGTTACATCGATGCAAGCTTTGACACCGATCTAGATGACTCTATGTCTCGATGTAGATACATATTGAAAGTGGGAGCTATTAGCTAGAGTAGCTCCGTGAAGAGCATTATAGACATAGAAATTTGCAAAATACACATATGGATCTGAATGTGGCAGGCCCATTTACTAAACTTCTCTCACAAGCAAAACATGATCACACCTTAATACTCTTTGGGTGTTAATCACATGGCGATGTGAACTAGATTACTGGCTCTAGTAAACACTTTGAGTGTTTGTCACATGGCGATGTAAACTATGGGTGTTAATCACATGGTGATGTGAACTATTGGAGTTAAATCACATAACGATGTGAACTAGATTATTGACTCTAGTGCAAGTGGGAGACTGAAGGAAATATGCCCTAGAGGCAATAATAAAGTTATTATTTATTTCCTTATTTCATGGTAAATGTTTATTATTCATGCTAGAATTGTATTAACCGAAAACTTAGTACATGTGTGAATACATAGACAAACAGAGTGTCACTAGTATGCCTCTACTTGACTAGCTCGTTGAATCAAAGATGGTTAAGTTTCCTAGCCATAGAAATGAGTTGTCATTTGATTAACGGGATCACATCATTAGAGAATGATGTGATTGACTTGAACCATTCCGTTAGCTTATCACTTGATCGTTTAGTATATTGCTATTGCTTTCTTCATGACTTATACATGTTCCTATGACTATGAGATTATGCAACTCCCGAATACCGGAGGAACACTTTGTGTCCTACCAAACGTCACAACATAACTGGGTGATTATAAAGGTGCTCTACAGGTCTCTCCGATGGTGTTTGTTGGGTTGGCATAGATTGAGATTAGGATTTGTCACTCTGATTATCGGAGAGGTATCTCTGGGCCCTCTTGATAATTCACATGACTACAAGCCTTGCAAGAAATGTGACAAATGAGTTAGTTGCGGGATAATGCATTAGAAATGAGTAAAGAGACTTGCCGGTAACGAGATTGAACTAGGTATTGAGATACCGACGACCGAATATCGGGCAAGTAACATACCGATGACAAAGGGAACAACGTATGCTGTTATGCGGTTTGACTGATAAAGATCTTCGTAGAAATATGGGAGCCAATATGAGCATCCAAGTTCTGCTATTGGTTATTGGCCGGAGACGTGACTCAGTCATGTCTACATAGTACTCGAACCCGTAGGATCCGCACGCTTAACGTTCGGTGACGATCGGTATTATGAGTTTATGTATTTTGATGTATCGAAGGTTGTTCAGAGTCTTGGATGAGATCAGGGACATGACGAGGAGTCTCAAAATATTTGAGACGTAAAGATCGATATATTGGAAGGCTATATTCGGACATGGGAAAGGTTCTGAGTGGTTCGGGTATTTATCGGAGTATCGGAGAGTTACGGGAATTCACCGGGGAGTATATGGGCCTTACTCGGCTTTAAGGGAAAGAGAGAGGGGCTACCTAGGGCAGGCCGCGCATCCCCCAAGGCCTAGTCCGAATTGGACTAGGGGGAGGGGCGGCACCCCCTCCTTCCTTCTCTTCTCTCTTCCCCTTCCTTCTCTCTTACTCCTACTACTTGGAAGTGGGGGAATCCTACTCCCGGTGGGAGTAGGACTCCCCAGGGCGCGCCATAGTAGACGGCCGGCCCTCCCCCTCCTTCACTCCTTTATATACGGGGGAGAGGGGCAGCCCATAGACACACAAGTTGATCATTGATCTCTTAGCCGTGTGTGGTGCCCCCCTCCATCATAATCCACCTCGGTTATATTGTCGTAGTGCTTAGGCGAAGCCCTGCGCCGGTAGCTTCATCATCACCATCATCACGCCGTCGTGCTGAAGAAACTCTCCTTCGACACTCTGCTGGATCGGAGTTCGTGGGAAGTCACTGAGCTGAACGTGTGCAGATTGCGGAGGTGCCGTATGTTTGGTACTAGGATCGGTCGATCATGAAGACGTATGACTACATCAACCGCGTTGTCATAACGCTTTCGCTTTGGGTCTACGAGGGTACATAGACAACACTCTTCCCTCTCGTTGTTATGCATCACCATGATCTTGCGTGTGCGTAGGATTTTTTTTTGAAATTACTACGTTCCCCAACAAAACTTTGATTAATATTTCCTTCATATTGCTTACCACTCCGTTCTCTATGAAACGGGCACGATGACCCTTGTCGAATGCGTATTCAAGCATGGTGTACCATGGGCTGATGTTGTCCGCAAGAGGTGCCCGCCTTAATAAAATTTCATAAACAAAAGCATCATAATCATACATAAACAAAAAATAAAATTTCTTGGTTAAATGAACTAGGGTTCATCTTAAGCATATTCCTCCAACAACATATACTACACATGATGGATCACTTCATATCAACATGCATCATATCAAAATAAAATCCACCAACATGTATCATATCATCAATTTTTTGACAATTTTTTTAAATAGAGTTCATCTTGAATGTATTTTCTCCAAACAACATCTTCATATCATCATATCAACATGCATCATAAAACAAAGCAAGTCCTCCCACATGAATTACATCATATCATTATGAACTAGGGTTCATCTTCACACTAACATATGAACTATTGATTAGAGTTCGTATTCAATACCACTAGTTACTAAAGAACTAAGAACTAGAACTAAAATCAAGCTAAAACAATCCTAGGTGAAGAAAAATTTCAATCTAAGTTCAAAAAGATGAGGGATTTCAAGCAAATAATGCGTCAAATCGGAAGCAAGTTTGCAAAAACTACTTGGAGGGATTGGAGAAGCTTACGTTTCTCTCTTCGGGGACATCTCGATCCGCAAAAACGATGCAAAAACGGTGAAGATCCGAGGGAGAGAGTG
>NC_057813.1:641819469-641845232 GCF_018294505.1 Triticum aestivum
GCGAAATAACTGCTCGCACCCTACCGCCAGGGGTGCTGGCGGTAGGGTTAGATAGCCTACCGCTAGGATCCCTGGTGGTAGTGTGCGACGGAGGGGGACGGCGGCTGTCTGCACGTGTTGACGTGGATTATTATCCTACCGCCAGGGTCCCTAGTGGTAGGCCGTCTAATCGTACCGCCAACAACCCTCGCGGTAAGAAAAATGGTCAAATTCCGAAAAAAAATTTAAACCAGGGTCAGATCCTGAATTTGTATACGAGAAGGGTCAAAACATAAAATTTTGCCTCCTCTCCCACTGTTGTGCTTGTTGTCGCCCAAGGCCTTCTCTCTAAGCCCTGTCGACCTCCATTTCAGGCGGCAACGGGCCCCTGCACCAACACCTATCAATCTTCTAACTCGCCTCTGGCGGCCCGCCGTCGGTTGCAGCTCATTCTCGTCCAAGCCTTGTTAGCGTCGTCGGGCCTTGCTTCGCTCAACTCGGCATCGTGCCCAATGGCCTTGGTGCAGCGCCGCACCTCTGTCTGCCTTCCCAACGAAATCGGCTGAGCCAAGTTCCACTTCGCGGCTGAACTATGAAAAAATCGTAGCCTCATGTAGTTAGACTGTACGTGTTCATTCAGTGACCATTTGAGGGATGTGTACCTTTGCATGTGTGCATAGCCAGGAAGTATTTTTCTTCCTTTTTTTAGTGAGGGCGTAGTGCGAGTACAGTTGAAGTACCCCTAAGACTAGCCATAGTAGGAATAACTTCAGCAGTAATATCAAGTCAAACTCAGCAAATTTGCTTATGTGATAATGAGTTAATGACGAGAGAGATAGTTTAAGTAACTTAGCTAGTTAGTGTAACATCACATGTCCCAATGCAATATGAGTCTATAACCTAATAAATGAAGCTTTGCACGTTACCATATTTATGTTACTACCCATTATGAAAATAGTAATATAGTCTAGAAATATGTGTATGTTACTACTCCATTGTGGCTAGTCTAAAGGTATAAAGGGGCAAGGAGCAGGTGGGATGGGCCCGGCAGCGCCTTAGGCTGGCCATAGTGGGGTAACATAAGTAGTAACATGCACTTGGGGCTCACAAAAATGCTTATGTGGCAGGTAATTAAAGAAGAAAGAGATGGTTATAGTAATATAGGTAGATACCGTAACATAATAAATGTGATCCTACTATGTGTCATGCATGGCAATAAATAAGACCATCTACGATACTAATATATGATACTATACACTATAGAGATAGTAACATAGACTAGTAACATATGTATGTTACTAGTCTAAATTACTTCTCACTATGACCAGCCTTAACCACCAGCCGGTTTTGCTTAACCAGCACCCGGTTTAGCTCGGACCCATCGGAATCGGGCTCGCGCCGGAACCGCCTCCTGCTCCGCCCCATCCTGTTCCGTAGTCCTATTCGTACGATTGCTCGTGGTGGTGAGAGAGTGAGGAGAGCAAGATTTTTTCGGTCATCATGAAGCCCACCTACTGACCTGGCACATGGAGCGAGAGAGAGAGAAAGCAAGTGATTAGTGGCTACGAAAATTTGAAGAGAGAGGGAGAGAGAAACAGAGAGAGGAGCAAGTGATTGCAATGGACTGCTGGAGTGCTAAACTGTTGTAAACCCGTAGCAGTAGTATTCTCTTTTTGTTGGAAATACCCTTGGGCCTTCTACTTTGTTACACTACGTGACCCTACTTGGATTCTAACAGTGATAATACAAATGGTTGAGACTGTAGAAATACTAGTTTTTCTTTTAAAAAAGCAGGATGACCCCCGGCCTCTGCATCTAGCCGATGTATACGGCCACTTTATTAATTATTCTCACAAGGTCTTACAAAGCCATACAACAGCAAGACTAAAATCATCGTCTAAGCAACAACTATTGCTACACATATCCAATTGATGAAGGGGCGCAGATAGTCTGGGTCTAATACCAAACAGACATCGCAGCCAAATCTAAACATCTAAGACCTAAGGTCCCAACCAGGACGCCTGCCGGGTATGGGGCACCTACCAGTCCGGCACACTCCTCAATCAGGACGCCTGCCGGGTATGAGGCCGCCGCAACCACCTGCCACCAATCCATCTTTAGAGCAGTACTGTTGCATGTACCGTGTCAGGTCTCTCTGCCATCGACGCCACCACGACGCCCGGCAGGGTCGTCCTCCTGCGCGAGTCCATTCTCCCACAGCGAACTTCGAATCTGCACTGCGCCATGCCATCAAGATCCGTCGCCATCAGTGTGTAGGATGAAGCACCGCTCCACCAAAGAATCCGTCCTCTGGTCCCTCGATCATGTGTGTACCTCCAAGAATGATGCCCTCAAGGGAGGAACAACACCAGAGCGCAGCTGTCATCCGATCATACGATCTAGGGTTTCCCCCAAAGGTAGCAGAGAGTGACCTTGAACTTGTCCACGGCGATGCCTTCAAGAAAGGAACGGCGCAAATAGCGCCACCACCGCCGGCCTTAGCAGACGCCGAAGGCAAGCTTTCACCCAGATCAGTTCGAAGGGATCCAACTCTCGTGCACGGGCAACCGTCACAACCAGCACCACCAGGCAGAACCCTGGAGCACCGGCAGATCAGCGGGCCGCCAGCACCACCGCATCCAGATCGCCGCCCACGTCGGGCCGCCGCCATCCCCTGTGCCGTCCGGGTTAGAGACGGAGCTGCCGACCGCGCACAGGGACCACTGCCGCCTGCACACACTGAAGCGCCGTCGAGAACCCAGCGCCCTTCACCGCTTGCACACACGAGGGCCGCCGCCCCGCGCCCCGATCGGACTCCCACGCACACCAGGGAAAACTGCCGTCGCCCCCAAGCCCGCGCCCCGCCTCCAGCGTGCCGCCAACCACCGCCACGATCCGCCTGCGCCAGATCCAGCGAGCCGAGGGAGAACAGATCCCGCCGCCGCCGACGCCGACCGGGCTTTGCCCGGTGGCGTACTCCGACGGCGGCGAGGAAGAGAGGTCGGGGGAGGGACGAGGACGCGGCGGCGCTAGGGTCCCCCCGGTCGCCGCGCAGGGACGACACTGGAGGAGTCGGGAGGAGTTGAAATACTAGGTACTCACTCCGTAAAAAATATAAGAGTGTTTAGATCACACAGGTATATAAATTTTAGAAAAGGACCTTATTGCTAGCATGTTAGGTGAAATGTGTCACTAGAGTAGGCCGTAGGCCGTGCACGCGCGCACTATACCGGTACCGGACGCTATGACGCTAGCTACGCGAGATCGACATTTTCACGTGGAGACCAGACCAGCACGCATGCGTGCAGATATCCTTCTATCCTCCAGTCCAGCATCGCTCGATCCATCGGAGCACTGTGCGTGATGCCGGCGAGTGGCGGAGCACGCACATACGCGGCCCGGCCGTAGAGCGGCAAACATACAGATCAACAGTGCCCCCCGCATTTCCGGAAGCGGCGCGGCATGGCGTTAGGGCGCCGCGAGATTCGACCGATCGCTGCCTCGTCTCCTTGTGTCGGTTTTTTGACAGTACATGTCACGGTTTGGTGGAGGAACTGATCGGCCGGAGATCGGACGTTGTCGTTGATCATGTGATCGGTGCCGAGAGGCTGCCGCTGCTGCCTAGACATATATGGTCATGCTCTCTACGTGGTGTAGGATATGAGTGAGCATGGGCCGCATGCGATCGAGACATATCCGTTTATCACATTGGTGAAAGTTGGCGCACAGCACAAAAGGCCAACAACTGGATCCCGGAGGGAAATGAAAGCTGAAGATGAGATGACAGTGATGCACTGGCCGCTCAACGTACTACTCTTAGCACATGCATAGTGATCATCTAGTTTTTGATGGCGCCATAGGGATTCACAGGTTACAAGGAGTGTAACTGGCGGCTTTGTGGTTTATTTCTACCTTCATTCACTGTCGATCCCTTGCTTTCATATTACGACAACTATTAATGTGAAGCTTGACATATAGTGCCATGCATGTGACCACTGATGACAACGTCCCAATCCCAATCGATCGCTTCGTCACTGTAAGTCTGAGGAAAAATGGAACGATGGGAGACGCCCATTTCTCATTTGGCAGCAGGTACGACCGGTACGTACGGCTCAGTTTTATCGGCGCGTTCCTTCTTGCCATGCTAGTTATGGCTGATTCGGTGATGCATGTTAGAGCATCTCCACTGTTCGGCCCCAGCGCATAGGCTGGCGCATATTCGGGCGTCCATCCGGCGATTTTTAGACCTGGACAACCAAGGCCCCAGCCACGCCCCCAGGTATGCCCCTCAAGGCCTCAGACACGCGCCCCATATTCAAACTTGATCGTTCCTGCTTAAAAAAAACCATAGTCCGGCGATCATCGCAATAGTTCGGCGATTTAGCGTCATATTTCGGCGATCAAATGAAAGCATAGGCACTAGTTCGGCGCACAAAAAAAAAGACACAAAAGGAATGCATCAAACGTTGAGGACGACCTCCTGCGTCGTCGTCGGCGTGCACGGGCTGGGAGGAGTCGACGCGACTTCTGGACTAGTCAGCGCGGCTTTCCGTGTTGCTGAGCCTCGCGGAGCCATCGTCAGTCGGGCTGGGTTGCGGCATGGACGTTGACGTTGGAGTCTCCGTTGGCGTTGGAGTCGCCGGTATCTGGTTCAGGATGAGACCTCGCTCCGTCAGGAACCACGCCTTGAGCTTCTCGTCGCCGCTCTGGAGCATGTTAGCGCCGCCCATCAAGAAAGTCAGGTTGTTGTTACTCTTCTTGGCGTCTTGAGCTTTGAGTTTAGCCGCGATATGCTCCTCGCGGTGGTGCTCGAAGAACATCGTCCACAGCGTTTCGCTGCTGGGCGCGTACCTCGGTTGGTTCTGCCGCTCCTCCGTCAGGGAGGAGCGGATGCGGGCGATCTCGGCTCGCCGTGCCGCCCTTTCAGGCACCGGCGGCATCGGGACACCGCCAGCGCTCAGCCACCATGCCCCCGGCACGCGCATCTCAGGGGGCGCCGGGTACTCGGCCTCGTAGAGGAGGCGCGCCTCCGGCTCTTGGAGGTGTCGGCGGCCGAAGCCATTCGCCGTTGCGCCATCGCCTGGGAACCTCTCGGCCATCTTTGCTCTGCTCGTCGGCGGGGAGATGGCTTTTGCGAGAGGGAGAGTGGGAGGTTGTGGCGCTCACCGGCGGGGAGTGGGCGCCTTCTATAGCCCAAGCGGGGCGGCGGGGAGGCGGCATGCGGGGCGACGCGTGGCGGGAGCGGGCGGGACGTGCGTTGGCGGCGCCTTCACTGCGCCGCCCGTGAGGCATCAATGGAGGCTGACCGGCGCGACAGCCTTGGCATTGATTCCCACAGGAACCGAGGCGATGAGGGCGACGAAGCGGCGTCTCGCTGACTAGGCGGGCCCGCCCCCGTTGGCGCCAAAACCGTTTGCCCCGGCGCGTCGGGTTTAGCCTGGCTCCGCCGGCACTAATTTTGGTCCAAACCGACGGAAAAGGGCTCTTGAGGACGCAACTGGGCCGTTTTTCAGCACCGGCGTGAAAAAATTATCTGAGGGACGTGTTGGGGACGCGGCTGGAGATGCTCTTAGGGTCGGTCGGAGCTTGTGGCAGAACTAGCTTGATCGCCGGTAGCTTGCTGGACATGGCATGTCGAGGCCTCCTTTTCCATGCAGGCGCACATGGCATGCCTCGGATCAAAATCACATCAAGGAGTACGTGCAGAGCACGCCGATCAGTCGAGCGAGCGAGTACAAATTAAACATCCGATTATCACAGCAGTGCGATGAAGTGCCTCTGTTGCATCGTGCACGCGATTGTGTAGCGCGTGGCATGCTGGCTCAACTTAATGGATGCATGCACGCATTGTAAGGATGATTTCTACCATGTGGGCCCAACGGCCCATCGAGCCCTTGTCACCTGCACTATATAAAGAGGTGGGGCCGGTGGCTCGCACTACGAGGTTCGTCGCGACGCCGTACACTCCACCTACATCCTCTATCGATCTAGGGCTAGTGCAGTGTTGACGGGAACCACCGCCACCACGCACTCTCTGCCATCACCGTCGTAGCCATCAACCATGGCCACTTCGGCGGGTTAGTCCATATGATGAGAAGGTGAACCACCGTAAACCCTAAGCCTACCCGATCCAGAGATCTATCAATGGTATCAGCCATGTTTTCGGTTTAGGATTTTGGTACAAATCAAAGAACTCAACACCCTCCCTTAGAACCCTAAAGAGAAGGGCAAAAGAAATCACCGGAGAGAGCCTCGTGCTCGCCGGAAAAGTCGCACCGCCGGAGCGGCCGCGCCGTTCCTCTAGATCCGGACGGGCATCGGCAGCCGAGCCATTCGGAAGAAGAACACGGGCAATGGGGGCCACTACGCCATCTCCACCGCCGAAAGGATGGTTCCATCTTACCGGACGGCCATGCGGTCGCCGACAAAGGGCGTCTCCGCTGAACTGCTTGACGGCGGTGCGCCCACCTATGAGTGCACACACAAGCCGGCAAGGGGGACAGGGGGACCACTGCCGCATCTGGAAACCGTCGTCGATTGAAAAGGGGAGCAGAGGGGGCGTGACTGCGTATCTCCCTCGCTGTAAGAGGAGGCGGAGGATGGAGATGGTGGAGTAGAACAGGAAAAGGGGAAAGGAGAGAAAGCCGCGTCGCGACGCGGTGGCAACCACCGGCGGCCGGGTAGTCGACGTCTCTGGTGACGTGAGCCAGAGATCGAGAGAGAGGCAGTAGGGTCGAGTCGAACAAGACGAATGGGAGCGCTAGGTTTCGATCAGGAGGAACCCTCCCAGTTTTCTTCCAGCGAAATCGGTGCTGGACCGTCCGATCCTGATCTACGGTCACTGATGAAACCCTAGCACAGACGGGCCAGTAGGCCGAAAGTGGCTTGGGCTTTTTGCCGACAGACAAGGCCAGAGAGCCGCGCCCCGCGCTGGCCTTATGGCCGAAAGTAGTGCTGGACTAAAAGGCTGCAGATCAGGTCAGGGAGGCGCGCGGTCGTGCCGGGCCTTTGGGCCAAAAGAGAAGGAAGCCCAGCCGCGCGCGTTGGGCTGCCGGTTTTATTTGTTTTTTGTTTTCTGTCCAGTTTCTTGGCAAATATAATACAATTTCTTCTATTCAAATTATTCAAACAAATTTATTGTCTACAAAATAGAAAAGTAAAAGAAAAGTTTCTGAAAATGAAAATAATTCTTTTTTAGAAAATTAAATGTCAATGAATTTTTTTTACAAAGCAAACAATAAAATTCATGAATTTTTATTTGGTCAAAGAAAAGTTTCTGTAAAGAATAAAAAGTTCTTGAATTTTTTATTCATGTTTTCTGTTGTAAATAAAAATAAAAGTGCTCTTTTAAAAGTGAATAAAACTAAAGCAAAAGATAAATTGTTGCTTCTCTAATGCAATTTTGAACCAACTTAGAGAGTAAAAGAGTACATAATTGTTTCTGAATACAACATTATAAAGTTTTTGCAGCAAAGTAAAAGTTTTATCCTCCAACTAAATTGGAACCAACGGGAAAATTTAATTGGAAGAATTGTTCTTAGCAATGTTTTTCCCCTGTGGGTGAAATAAGATGCAGTTAGTTTCCGCTATGACAAAAGAAAGATATTTGTTTTAAAGTTAAAATATGGTATTGTTATTTTCTGACCAACGTTGATGATAACAGTAATATAATTCTATGAGTCTTATGTTCAAAGCTTAAATCTCTGGTAATTTTTGTATCAAAGTGATCGATTTTCAGAGAACAGATAAAGATAAAGAAATGCTCTTGAGCTAGAGAAATGTATATTTCTTTTTCCCGCTGCAATAGAGTTGATGATGATGATTATTTCTTAGCAAAGTTGTTTAATAAACATACACATTATTTATGAGTTATATGCATTATTTCCATTTCCGCCCAACGGTGATATGGAATTAATGTAGAAGGATTATGTTTTATTCTAATCCAACAGTGATTTAGAATATAAAAGAATTTTTTAAAATTTTAGTGCATATTTTTTTAACCAGACCAACATGGGGTTATTTTTTATGCTCATTATTGTTGATTATTGGCTAATTTTTCTCATGCTAATTTTTTTTCATGCTTTCATTCCTGAAAGAGAATGTGTAGGACCTTGAGAAGAGGTGTCTAGAGGGGGGGGGGTGATTAGACACTTCGTACCAAAGTTGCAATTTTTAACTTCTTTAAGTTTAAGTGGAGTTTAGGCACAAGTTTAGCATTGACAACATATAGCAAGCAAGCATGCAAAGAGTATATGAGCAGCGGAAAGTAAAGCATGCAACTTGCAAGAATGTAAAGGGAAGGGTTTTGAATGATTCAAACGCAATTGGAGACACGGATGTTTTTGGCGTGGTTCTGATAGGTGGTGCTATCGTACATCCACGTTGATGGAGACTTCAACCCATGAAGGGTAACGGTTGCGCGAGTCCAGGAGGGCTCCACCCACGAAGGGTCCACGAAGAAGCAACCTTGTCTATCCCACCATGGCCGCTGCCCACGAAGGACTTGCCTCACTAGTGGTAGATCTTCATGAAGTAGGCGATCTCCTTGCCCTTACAATCTCCTTGGTTCAACTCCACAATCTTTGTCGGAGGCTCCCAAATGACACCTAGCCAATCTAGGAGACACCACTCTCCAAGAAGTAACAAATGGTGCGTTGATGATGAACTCCTTGCTCTTGTGCTTCAAATGATAGTCTCCCCAACACTCAACTCTCTCTCATAGGATTTGGATCTGGTGGAAAGAAGATTTGAGTGGAAAGCAACTTGGGGAAGGCTCGAGATCAAGATTCATATGGTAGGAATGGAATATCTTGGCCTCAACACATGAGTAGATAGTTCTCCCTCAGAAATAGTAAGTTGGAAGTGTAGGTTTGTTCTGATGGCTCTCTCCACGAATGAAGAGGAGGTGGAGGGGTATATATAGCCTCCACACAAATCTAACCGTTACACACAATTTACCAATCTCGGTGGGACCGAATCAACAAACTCGGTCAGACCGATTTAGTAAACCTAGTGACCGTTAGGATTTTCGGTGGGACCGAAATGCCACTCGGTAGGACCGATATGGTTAGGGTTAGGGCATAACGTAATCTCGGTGAGACCGATTACACAAACTCGGTAAGACCGATTTTGGTAATTAGCTAACCAGAGAGTTGGTCAGGCAAACTCGGTGGGACCGATTACTCAAACTCGGTGGGACCGACTACTCAAACTCGATGTGACCGATTTTGGTAATAAGTTAGCCAGAGAGTTTTCATTGTAATCTCGGTAGGACCGATTTCTCAAACTCGGTAAGACCAATTTTGATAAGGGACGTACACAGAGAGATTACAATCCCATCTCGGTGAGACTGAGATCACTATCGGTGAGACCGATTTGCCTAGGGTTTGTGGCAGTGGCTATGACATCTGAACTCGGTGGCGCCGGATAGAAAGAATCAGTGTGACTGAATTTTGCTTTAGGTTTAGGTCATATGAGTGGAAATGGGAAAGTAGTTGAGGGTTTTGGAGCATATCACTAAGCACTGTCGAGCAAGAAACTCATTAAGCAACACCTTATCCCTTCTTGATAGTATTGGCTTTTCCTATAGACTCAATGTGATATTTCATCACTAAAATGTAAAATGAAGAGTCTTGAGCTTGAAGCTTTAGCCAATCTTTTGTCCTTAGCATCTTGAAGGAGTTCCCACATCCTTTAGTCCATGCCACTCCATTGTTGAACTTGTCTGAAATATACTAGATAAAGGTGTTAGTCCAACAAGAGATATGTTGACATTAATTACCAAAACCACCTAGTGAGCACTTGTGCTTTCAATCTCCCCCTTTTTGGTAATTGATGGCAACATACATCAAAGCTTTAGATAAAGGTACAGAGAATATCAAGTAAAGCTTTGGAAAGACATGTAACAAGCATAGGCTCCCCCTACATGTATGCAATCATGTGAAATATAGAATATAGAAGCATGTGAGAGCATAACCATGATAGAGTAGGCAATGTGTTACATGTATCTTGGCCATATGCATCAGAGCAAAGAATATGAAAGAAAATACCTTCATGCTCATGAGTCCTTCTTGCAAACAGTATATACATCAGCAAGAATTCCTCATACACATGATTGTGATGCATATACTTACCTTGTAGTCTTGAGTTGGCTTAGGATGGAATGAACCTGCACAAACAAGGTTAGATAACACAGGTACATCTACTAGCCAAAGCAAACAGAAGAAACTAAAAGAATCCAAGACTGGGATGACATGTAGAGAGTGAGTACTAAGTACCACATTGGATTAGACATGTCCCCAAGAGTAAAGATATGCAATGAATTTAAATTATTTCTTTCCCTTAGATTTCTTGCTCCCCCTGAATATAGCATGGGATACTGGGCGAAGATAGGGAACAGAAAATCAGAGCTGAAAGATATGAATGAACAGAGCTAGTGCAAACTAATGCAAATAAGCACATATGAACATGTCTTTCCCCTCAATAAGACATGTGGCATCTCTCCTCTTGAACACCAAGCATCTGGGTTCCTTGAGAAATACTTTCTACTTGAGTATTCTCTCCCCCTGGAGATCTCTCTCCCCTGTGGAAGTGATATTCTCGGATGTGATCTCTCTCTAAATGATAAGCTTTGATGTGATCTCTCTCCCCCCCTTTGACATCAATTTCCAAGAAGGGCTTCTGGAATTTGTCGTGAATGGGTTTGATCCTTGAGTCACAGCACAAAGCATTTGTAAAAATGTGATGCTTGTAGAGGACAAGATTCATTGAGTGGAGCTGGAACAGACGAAACACAGAATAAGTGGCAGACTGTTTTTCCTTTGGTGAAATCGGTGGCACCGAGTGGTATGCTTCGGTTGTACCGAAAGAATTCGGTTGGACCGAAAATAACTAATCGGTGGAACCAAGTTCATCGCAGACAAAACACTTGTCACCTCAACTCACTAGACTAGTAGGATCTCACAGACATTTGCAAGGAATTAACTAAATGATATGCAATGAATTGAATGCAGAAAATGCAGAGCAAACAAAAAGAAAAGAAAGAAATCTAGATGAAGTTTTTTTGAAAGGGGAAACAAATATGCATGAGACAAATGCAAAAACACAGAGACGAACACAAGAGAACTTCATCTAGAGATGGTCGGCGACAAGGTCACCTATGTTAGAGTATATTGACTTAGGAGTCAAGTGAGATCACTTGATCATAGGTCATACTCATCGTTTAAGCTCAAAATGGGGTTACCATTTTTCGTTTAAGCATCTTGATGTATTCACATCTTGTCGAGTTGCTTTAGCTCATGTCTCGGAGTAAAGCTTCTCTAAGATGGAATAACATACCTTGGTTGGTGGTGTTGATCATGTAGTTGAAGTTATGTGGGTTGCTCAAGGTTGATGTGGCTCATCAAGAGTTGGGAGCACCACTTGGAATTTGAGTCCATCTACCTACATGGGTTAGTTCTTGCAAGGAAGAGCACTTGTGTATCCAAATATCCAAAATGACAATCATGAAGCTCAACATAGAATTTGTCAAAGGATATGTTTGAATGGTTCCGTGCTTCCTTGTCTTCAACCACCTTTGTATAGAGACTTGGTGATGTAGAGATTGCTCAAGATGTGAGTAGGTTACAATCTCATGGAATTTGATTCAACCAAGTACCTATATGGGTTAGATAACATGCAAGATGCAAATATGTCCAGGATATAAGATTTTCATCATGAGAGAAATATCAAGGATTAGTCATAAGCTCATGTCTTGCATGTATCCAATGGAGTTTCTACTCCAAGTTTGAAGCATCAATGATGTTCAGTTCTCCTCTCAACCTGCAAAACACTTTCTCATCAAGAGGTTAGTGAATATATCCGCTAATTGCTTTTCGGTGCGAACATGCTTAAGATCAATGTCACCCTTAGCAACATGATCTCGAATGAAATGATGACGAACTTCAATATGCTTAGTTCGAGAATGTTGCACAGGATTATGTCCAATTTTGATAGCACTTCCATTGTCACAAAGCAATGGAACATGTTTCACATATATCCCATAATCTTTAAGAGTTTGGGTCATCCAAAGTAATTGAGCACAACATGAACCAGCGGCAATGTACTCCGCTTCGGCGGTAGATAAGCATATCGAGTTTTGTTTCTTGGAGGACCAAGACACAAGAGATCTACCAAGAAATTGACAAGTACCCAAAGTGGACTTTTTATCAACCTTGTCTCCGGCATAGTCTGAGTCAGAGTAGCCAACAAGATCGAAAGAGGCCCTCTCAAGATACCAAATGCCAAAATTTGGTGTATGAATTAAGTATCTCACTATCCTTTTCTCGGCCTTAAGATGACATTCTTTAGGAGCAGCTTGATATCTTGCACACATGCACACACTTAGCATAATATCGGGACGTGAAGCACATAGGTATAACAATGAACCAATCATAGAGCAATAGACCTTTTGATCAACCGGTTCACCATCTTTGGTCAAATCAAGATGTCCACTAGTAGGCATGGGTGTAGACATACCTTTGCATTCTTGAATATTGAACTTCTTGAATAAGTCCTTAGTGTACTTCGTTTGAGAGACAAAAGTACCTTCCATAGTTTTCTTGATTTGCAACCCAAGAAAGAATTTGAGTTCACTCATCATTGACATCTCAAACTTCTGCGACATTAGCTTTCCAAACTTCTCACTAAAATGAGGGTTAGTTGATCCAAATATGATATCATCAACATAAATTTGGCAAACAAATAATTCTCCATTAACCCTTTTAGTGAAAAGAGTAGAATCAATTTTCCCAATTTCAAATCCCTTTCCAAGAAGAAACTTCGTTAAGCATTTGTACCAAGATCTAGGAGCTTGTTTAAGACCATAAAGAGCTTTGCGAAGTTTATAGACATGATTGGGTTTCTTAGGATTGACAAAGCCGGGAGGTTCTTTAACATAAACTTCCTCCTCTATTTCACCATTTAGAAAAGCACTTTTAATGTCCATTTGGTACAATGTGATATCATGGTGATTAGCATAGGCAAGTAAGATGCGAATAGACTCAAGTCTAGCAACGGGAGCATAAGTCTCACCATAGTCCATACCTTCGACTTCTGTGTAGCCTTGGGCGACGAGACGTGCTTTGTTGCTAACTACTTGTCCATCTTCATCTTGCTTGTTGCGAAACACCCATTTGGTACCGATGATGTTGTGGTTGTTGTTGGGCTTCTCAACCAATGTCCAAACTTGGTTTCTCTCAAAGTTGTGTAGCTCTTCATGCATAGCATTTATCCAATCCGGATCTTCCAATGCTTCTTCGACCTTCATAGGTTCAATGCTAGAGATGAAAGAACATTTTTCACAAAAGTTAGCTAAACGAGTTTTAGAGCTTGTGATTCTCCTGGTTTGAATATCATTGTAGATTTGCTCGACAGGATGGTCTTTAGCAATTCTTGCTCGAACTCGTGAAAACTTTTGCTTGGGTCTTGGTTGAACATCTTCTTCATCTTCTTCTTCTTCTTCTTCTTGATCTTCTTAATTGTTGGCGTTGTCGTTCTCTTGTCATGGTGGAGAAGGAGGTTGTTGACGTTCTTGATGCACTTCCTCGTTTTCTTCATCTTGGTGTGTCCCACTTGTGGATGCTTCCACTTGGACAGACGAGGTACTCTCCTTCACCTCCATTGGACGAACCTTGCCAATAGACAAGTCTTGGATTGCTTCCAAAGGATCTTTGTCTCCTACATCAATTGGCAATTGCTCTACTTGCGAGCCGTTAGATTCATCAAACTTCACATCTACCGTCTCTTCAACCTTTCGGGTGAAATTGTTGTAGACACGGTATGTGTGAGAGTTTGACCCATAACCAAGTAGGAAACCTTCATGAGACTTAGAAGCAAATTTAGAACGACGATGCTTATCAAGAATGTAGCACTTTGAGTCGAATACTCGAAAGTATCCAACTTGGGGTTTGTTACTGGTGAGGAGCTCGTATGCCGTCTTGCCGAGTAGCTTGTGAAGATACAAGCGATTTGTTGCATGACAAGCTGTCTCAACCGCTTCTGCCCAAAAGTGCTTCGGTGTCTTGTACTCATCAAGCATCGTTCTCGCCATTTCGATGAGCGTCCGGTTCTTCCTCTCAACAACTCCATTTTGTTGAGGTGTGTACGTAGCCGAGAAATCATGTGAAATCCCTTCTTCGTCAAGAAAGGTGTCCACATTTGCGTTCTTGAACTCCGTTCCGTTGTCGATGCAAACCTTCTTGATCTTCACTTCAAACTGATTTTGGGCCTTCCTAGCGAAGTTCTTGAAGATCTTTTGGACCTGCGATTTATCATCGAGAAAGCACACCCACGTAAATCTTGAAAAATCATCAACTGTAACTAGACCAAAAGAATTTCCACCGAGACTCTTGTAAGAGTTGGGACCAAAAAGATCCATGTGAAGTAGCTCAAGTGGCCTCCTTGTGGTCATGATGTTCTTCACGGGATGCCTTCCTCCAACCTGTTTACCTGCTTGAAAAGCACTGCAAAGTCTATCCTTATCAAATATGACATCGTTAACACCAAGGATATGATTCCCTTTAATAAGCTTGTCAAGGTTTCTCATGCCAAGGTGACCTAGTCATCTATGCCATAACCAACCTTTTGATGATTTAGCAATGAAGCAAGTTTTAGGTTGAGCCTTTTTAGTGAAATCAACAATGTATAGATCACCTCTACGTATGCCGGTAAAGACCATTTTATGATTGTCTCGACGAAACACTTGGCAATCTACTTCAGTAAATAGGACATTGAAACCGAAATCAGCAAGTCTAGATACTGAAAGTAAGTTGTAACCAAGAGATTCAATGAGCATGACATTTTGTATGGAGCTATCATGTGATATGGCCACCTTACCGAGGCCAACCACCTTACCCTTTGAGTTGTCACCGAAAGTGACATACTTTCGAGGACTATCATTTTCAGCAAGCTCACGAAACATGTCTTTATCTCCGGTCATGTGATCGGTACATCCACTGTCAAGGACTCATTCCTTTCCTCCTGCCATATATCCACGAAGATTTGCCATAAGACCAAAATGTCTCATTGCATCATCAAGATCAAAGTCATCGTCATCATCCTCATCATAGTATCCATGTTCAACATCATCATGTGGTGGATCAATTCCTAGTGAGAGTGATTCATTAGTATGAGTTTGAAAATAATCTTGCTTATGAATTCTAGTGGCTTCGGAAATAATATCGCTAATAATTCCAACATTTCCTTTGGCACACATAAGATTTGTAAGTTCAAATAGACGATCACAAAACATAGGATCAGTGGAATTCATCTTAGTCAAGGCAATAGACTTATGAAGAATTTCATCTAGATTTTTCAAAGAATAATCAGGAAATCGTTCCTCAAGAAATTTCCATATAGTGTAGGCACACTCAAGAGTAGGTAGTTTTATAATCAAGTTTCTAGGCAAGCCTCTAGTGATAAGATTAACAGTTCTAACATTCCTAATCATGTTAATCGACTCATCAAGGGTAGGATGCATAGGATCAACATAAGGTGCACAAGGACTAGCAATGTACTTGTTCAAATGATATTGATTGAAAATTACAAGCATCTCATTTTTCCATTCATGAAAATACTCTCCATCAAGAATAGGCACTCTATGTCTAAGACTCCCCAAAGTAGACTCATCCATCTTCCTCCAATGGTGATTAAACCAAAGCAATGGAGACCAATGCTCTGATACCACTTGTAGGACCTTGAGAAGAGGTGTCTAGAGGGGGGGGGGTGATTAGACACTTCATACCAAAGTTGCAATTTTTAACTTCGTTAAGTTTAAGTGGAGTTTAGGCACAAGTTTAGCATTCACAACATATAGCAAGCAAGCATGCAAAGTGTATATGAGCAGCGGAAAGTAAAGCATGCAACTTGCAAGAATGTAAAGGGAAAGGTTTTGAAGCATTCAAACACAATTGGAGACAAGAATGTTTTTGGCGTGGTTCCGATAGGTGGTGCTATCGTACATCCACATTGATGGAGACTTCAACAAACGAAGGGTAATGGTTGCGTGAGTCCACGGAGGGCTCCACCCACGAAGGGTCCACGAAGAAGCAACCTTGTCTATCCCACCATGGCCGTCGCCCACGAAGGACTTGCCTCACTAGCGGTAGATCTTCACGAAGTAGGCGATCTCCTTGCCATTACAAACTCCTTGGTTCAACTCCACAATATTTGTTGGAGGCTCCCAAGTGACACCTCGCTAATCTAGGATACACCACTCTCCAAGAAGTAACAAATGGTGCGTTGATGATGAACTCCTTGCTCTTGTGCTTCAAATGATAGTCTCCCCAACACTCAACTCTCTCTCATAGGATTTGGATCTGGTGGAAAGAAGATTTGAGTGGAAAGCAACTTGGGGAAGGCTAGAGATCAAGATTCATATGGTAGGAATGGAATATCTTGGCCTCAACACATGAGTAGGTAGTTCTCTAGAAATAGTAAGTTGGAAGTGTAGGTTTGTTCTGATGGCTCTCTCCACGAATGAAGAGGAGGTGGAGGGGTATATATAGCCTCCACACAAAATCTAACCGTTACACACAATTTACCAATCTCGGTGGGACCGAATCAACAAACTTGGTCATACCGATTTAGTAAACCTAGTGACCGTTAGGATTTTCGGTGGGACCGAAATGCAACTCGGTAGGACCGATATGGTTAGGGTTAGGGCATAACTTAATCTCGGTGAGACCGATTACACAAACTCGGTAAGACCGATTTTGGTAATTAGCTAACCAGAGAGTTGGTCAGGCAAACTCGGTGGGACCGATTACTCAAACTCGGTGGGACTGATTTTGGTAATAAGTTAACCAGAGAGTTTGCATTGTAATCTCGGTAGGACCGATTGCTCAAACTCGGTAAGACCGATTTTGATAATGGACATACACAGAGAGATTACAATCCCATCTCGGTGAGACCGAGATCCCTATTGGTGAGACCGATTTGCCTAGGGTTTGTGGCAGTGGCTATGACATCTGAACTCGGTGGCGCCGGATAGAAAGAATCGGTGTGACCGATTTTGGCTTTAGGTTTAGGTCATATGAGTGGAAATGGGAAAGTAGTTGAGGGTTTTGGAGCATATCACTAAGCACTGTCGAGCAAGAAACTCATTAAGCAACACCTCATCCCTTCTTGATAGTATTGGCTTTTCCTATAGACTCAATGTGATCTTGGATCACTAAAATGTAAAATGAAGAGTCTTGAGCTTGAATCTTTAGCCAATCCTTTGTCCTTAGAATCTTGAAGGAGTTCCCACATCCTTTAGTCCATGCCACTCCATTGTTGAACTTGTCTGAAATATACTAGATAAAGGTGTTAGTCCAACAAGAGATATGTTGACATTAATTACCAAAACTACCTAGGGAGCACTTGTGCTTTCAGAATGGCTGGGTACTTGTGACCCGATAGATGACCAAGAAAGGTCATAACGTGAGGGAGTATGTTCTCTCTAAAGGATGGCTTGAAAAGAAAAGAGATATGTCATTGAGAAGTCTTGGTTGACGAATGTCTTTCATGTACTCTCTATGAAGAAGATTTTTCGGTCAACATGATTTGAGATGAAACAAGCAACACGCGTGTTTAATTTGACCAACGTCAGATCAAGCATGTGTGTCAAAGAGCATTAAGATTTATTCCTAGATTTGATGATTGAATATGCAGTCAAAAGAGCCAATTCTGGCATTTATGTCCCTTACGGGGAATTGCCCCGCATGGAGGGAAAATATGATTATGATAAAACCTCCATGGCGGGAATAGTCTGGGAAAATACCTATGTGATGGGGTAAAGTTGACATAATATTATGTCAAAAATCCCGTATGGCGGGAGAAATTATGGCAAAGGACTTATCCTGTATGACAGGAGAAAAATATGATGACTCATGTGCTTTTAATGTGTCCCACTCTGGGAGAAAAGTATGGGGTAGCTATTATGCTTTCCTAGTATCGACCGTACACCTTATGTGTAATTGTCCTTAAGCACTCAATAAATCCAAAAAAAGTTACAAACGAACCTAAAGATAAGAATGATATGCAAGTGTGACTTGCAGAAGTACTAATGATAAAGAACTATGTTGAGTTTCTGAAATGGAATGAGGAAAAAGTACTCCCATACCAGTTAATAGATAACTTCATTCTGTATGAAGTAATCAGATGAATGAAGTAGATAATCGAAGCTTCCTCAATTCACAAGAGTTATGAATGGTTTTTGAAATTGTTGCAGAAAAGTTCTTGCCACATTTCGAGGGGGAGAAAGAAATATGAGATAAATTAAGAATGAAGAATGTGATCGTCTGGGGGAGTACGACAGTCATAATAATATACCCCTAAAGAAAAGAAATAATTTTATTCCTGGATCTTTTACAGTTCCGAAAGCATATTAAAGAATACTAAGACGGTGCTTAAAGTGCCATAAAGAAGAAAGTTTTAACAGAATAAACCCAAATAATAAAGTTTAAAGATACGCATTTTTAGTGAAGATGGAGTAATCTGGGGGAGCATGTTGTATGACCTATACAACACCTATTGTTAGCTCTATAAATAAGGAATGAGTAATCATGGATCTTGTGATAAAGGTCCCTATAAAACCTATTGCCTCTTGGAAATGAAAGACTATACCATTTATTTGCCTCTTGGCAATGATAGAGCAACAACAACCCCATATGAAAGAAATGCTAGTACCTGAGACAGAGATGGTCTCAAGGAATGAGAAAATCAGATAGTTCTGATTACTATAAAGTCTATGTTAGTGAAATTCAAATGGAGGTTGATCCCACCTCATTTAAAGCGCTCAATCGAGCTTAGTGTCTGTTTATCTAAATGATAAGAGACTTGTGAGATGAAATAAAATTGGTGAATCCCGACGATGTTTGGGACTCATAAGTAATTTTCAATGGAGCATAAACAGTAGGCTGTAAAGGGTCTACGAGGTCAATGTGACTCCAAAGGAAATATGTAAAGGTGTAAAGCGCGACTTAAATTGGAAAGAGATTGAATAAATTACAATGATTGTTAGTGGCACATCATGACTGACATCATGATTTGAGTTACATCAGATGAAAGTAAAGAACACAAGGGATACTGCTTCAAGAAGTTCTTTATGGACTAGAGCAAGTCTCTAGACAATGGCATTTAAAGTTAGAAGAATCAAATGTTATTTTGGGTTAAAGAAAATGAGAGGACAATTTTATTCACGCAAAGTTATAGAATAGGAAATTCATTCTAATCCTGTGTATGAGGATGACGTCCTACTTGCTAGTGGTCATGTCAATCTAGTGCAGGAGGAGAAAAGAAGTTATTGTCCTCAAAGTTCAAAACGAATGTTTTCGGTAGAGTGTCTCTCGTTATAATTATCGAGATTCACCAAGAAAAGAATAAAGAAGGGGTATTAGGAATGTCACATGGACATGCTAAGAAAGGTCTCTAAAGTATGCATGCGAGAAAACCTACGCCTGTTCTTATAGTGAAGGGTAATGAAACTGGAAACTATGATGTTCCAAAAGTTGATGAGAAAAGATTGAAAACTGATATGGTGCCATATGCTTCAGCTGTTGGAAGCTCAATGTATTACCCTGACATAGTTCACGAATCTGGGTTGTTTTGGCAATGTCCAATCCATATATAGATCACTGGAATGGAGTCAAAGATATCGGCCTCATGCCGAAAGAAATAAGTGCTCTCAAAAGATTATGAGTAGAAAGACAGGACTTGTGAAATGTATAGCGAAATCCACAATTGTCGCTAACTTTCACACTTGAAGTTTTGGTGTGGAAAGCTTCAAATAATGAAAAAATTATCATCAATGTGATGCAACACATGTTATAGCTTGATATGAGGCTGAGGGACATGCAAAATGGTTAAGGAGACCTATATCCGGAGTTGATAATGGTTGACAACAGCGATAACGATTTTAAGTTTTCACTCCTATGACAACGAGTCAAGTGTTGATGCCAAACACACTGACACAGAGTTATGCATTGTGAAGGAGAAAGTCCGGAGTTATGTAGAAACACTTGAAGCATAAAAGCAACAGACAACTGTTTGCAGATCAGCTTATTAAAGGCTTACCGCCTAGTGTGTTCGGAGAACACACAGTCGACAAGGGTTTTATGGTATAGTCTATGATTTCCGGAAAATAAAAGGGCCCAAGGTTAAAGAATTTGTTTCAAAACAGAGAGGTACGTGGTGGCTATCTGATTCTATCGGCAATTGAGCTGTGACGATGAAACATGTTCTATGTATTGATCTGTTATGAAACGAGTATAGTAAAAGTATAAGGTCAAAAGTAAAAGTTGAGATCAAGGGGGAGAATGTTATGATAATCTCCACCGTGTGGGCCGAACGGCCCACCGGGCCCTTAGATCCGCGCCCTGATTGGGGGCGCTCAACCCACTATGGTTGATGGCCCCCCTGTCACGTGCACTATATAAAGAGGTGGGGGGCGGTGGCTCGCACTACGAGGTTCGTCGCGATGCCGTACAACCCACCTACATCCCCTACCAATCTAGGGCTAGTGCAGTGCTGATGGGAAGCACCACCACCACTCACTCTTTGCCATCACCGCTGTAGCCATCCACCATGGCCACTTCGGCGGGTTCGTCCATATGATGAGAAGGTGAACCACCGTAAACCCTAAGCCTACCCGATCCAGAGATCTATCAGCGCATGACCTCTAGGAAGAGGAACACAAGCTCCACTTTCAGTGACAAAAAATGACACGTTTTGTTATCTAAAGAAAAAGGATAGACTATACGTCAGGTGCCTAAAAGAAGTATAGCGTCAGTCACTTTCACTTTGAACCGTACGATCAACATTCAACGGCCATCAAGCACGGACTGTTCTTCTTCCTCTGCCCGTTTCCTTCGCGCAGCCGCTGGCCAACCCATGCTTACCGCCTGCTTCGCCACCCCCCCCTCGGCTGGCGGCTATCGCCGCCCCGCCCTCCCCCCGACAAACCCCCACCGCCATTGTTGGCCGTCGCCCTTGCCATCCCTCTAAGCCCCGTCCCGATGAACAACTCCGATGACCCCCGCACCCCTGCAACCCTTAAGTTAAGTTTTGAACTCGTTCCCGCCAGCTCCCGCGCATAGCCTCGCCGTGGTCGGCGCTTGTCGTTGGCGCTCTTCACGTCATCCCGTCTTCGGCCTCGCGCTACGCTTTGCAAAATATGACTGGCACCACCAAATTTTCCAGGTACCTGATGTTTAGCAAAACATTAAAAAAAGAAGACAGGCTCTGCTAGCTTATGTAGTAGTACATTGCATCAGTTGGAGTATGCACGCATGACCTCTCGGAAGAGCAACATTAACTCCACTTTCAGTAACAAAAAATGACAGTCTTCATTATCTAAAAGAAAAGACAGGCTTTGCTAGCTCGTGTAGTACAGTACATTGCATCAGTTGGAGTAACAGTGTAAACTACTTGTACATCTTTAACTTAATGAATGGGTAGTTTAGTAGATTGACTGCAACTGTAAGAAAGTGCTCATCCACGTAAAAAAAGACAGGCTTTCCTACCTTGTGCTGTACATTGCATCAGTTGGAGTATGCACGAACGACCTAGCAACACTAACTTCACCTTCAGTGACAGGCTTTCCTAGCAACACTAACTTCACCTTCACTGACAAAAAATGGCAGTCTTTTTTATCTAAAAGAAGACAGGATTTGCTATAGTATATAGTACAGTACATTGCATCAGTTGGAGTAACAGTGTAAACTACTCGTACGTCTATGTCTTTGATGACTAAATGAATGGGTAGTTTAGTAAACTGACTGCAACTGTAAGAGAGTGCTCATCCGCGTCAGCCGTACTCGTGACCGTACAGAAAGGTGAACTGCACCCACAGGTGCTCCTACCGGCGGCCAAATTCACTATTTTGACCCTTTGCACGTCTTTTGACCGCATCTGACCCCTTCCGTGATTTTTCTTCAGATCTGACCCTTTTCCTACCGCCACCCGAGATGGCGGTAGGGACCGGGTCAATGTAGACGACGCCGTTTGTCGCGTTGACGTGGATAAGTGGCTACGGCCAGCGCCGCTGGCGGTAGGATGTTCTCGGCTACCGCCAGTGCGGGTGGCGGTAGGATGCTGAACAAGCTTTTCTCTGCATGTGGATGTGGGCAGGCCCCACACACCCACCAGCCCGTTTCTTCCTCCTCTCCTCATCGCGAACAGCGGCGAGCGGAGCCTCTCTCCTCCTCCTGATCCCCTCCCTTGATCTCCCTCTTCCCTCCACCATTTTCACGGATCTTTGGGGCAAATCGATGAGGCCGGTAAGCTCCTCCATTCCCTCCAATCACTTTTCGCAATGATTTTGTATTTTAGAAGCTATTTTTGGCAGTAGGTGCAACCTAGGTTTTGATGTTGATTTTGTTAATGATGTTTTAGTTGTTTAGTAGCATATGATTTAGTAATAGGCTTATGTAAGGATGTGTCGGTGAAAGCATTGCAAGATATGTGAGGATATGTTGGTGAATGCAAAAATGTTGGTCCATTTTTTTGTTATGTAAGAATTGTATGAGAATTTTTTCTGTATGGTGAATGCAAGATTTTGAGGATGAAGGCATTGCAAAAGTCGCAGATGGTTAACGCATTGCAAAATTGTGAGGATGAATTTGTTGCAAAATTGCTAGGTGGTTAATGCATAGTGTGAAAATTTATGTATTTCATATAGTTGCAAATGTTGTGATGGAGAATGCATATTAATGTTATGGTATTTTCATATTTTCCAGTTTATAATTGAGGATGTACGGATATAGTTTTTTTATTCATATGTATAGACGATGTTGTCTAATAACTGAAAAAATTATGTATGTTAGGATGGCCGCGGATGAGGACAATGGGCGTTTATGGCTTGACCTTGCTTTTGACAAGGATCATCGTGACCGTGCTATCGAGCGTGGAGAGGTAACAATTTTGACAGACTTGCTTTTGACATTTTCATGTCTTTGTTTTTTTAGTGAAGGAAGCTTCTCGCATATTTCTTCAATTTTTATAGAAACTTACTGTGGTGCGATTTAGGAGCCACACGTCGGCAAACCCGATCGTATATGACGTGCGCTACGAGCCATACTTTGAGCGTGCCGGGCTCCTACCGTTTGTTCTTCAGTTCAAGTGTGTGCCGCCGTCGATGTGCCATTCATCTCTCACCGCCCTCATTGATCGTTGGCGGCCGGAGACACACATATTCCATCTCCCTTGTGGTGAGCTGACGGTGACATTGGAGGACTTCGCCATGATCACCGGGCTTCCCATTGATGGCAAGACTCTCACTGTACGAGTGGACAGCGAGAACTGGTGTGTGAGGGTTACCGCTCTCATTGGTGACTGCTCGACCTCCCTTAGTGACTGTGGAAGGACTGACAGTAGGACAAACAAAGTCCCATTCCATTGGCTCCAGCAGCATAGGTCGGGACGCCTTGCAGATGCCAATGAGGAGATCGTGGAGTAGTAGGCTCGAGCATACGTGTGGCACCTCCTATCACAGGTGGTCTTTGGAGACTGCTCTGGAGACGTTGCTCCTTGAATGTTTCTTGACTTCTTGGCCAACTGGGATGAGAAGTACAGCTGGGGGTCTACTGGGCTCGCATACTTATACCGCCAGGTAACAAGTTATGCAAATATTCATTAAGCATGGTATTATGTTTTCATGAATTCCTACAAAGAGCACTCCTCCAACTCTTATAAATCTCTTATGAAGAAATAACAAGAAAGAAATCACAGTTTGATTGTTGGTTTCCAGCTCGACGTCACATGTAGGAAAACCACCAAGAAGCCATGCATGGGCGGATGTATTTGGGGCCTTTCGGTCTGGATGTGGGAGCGTTTGCCAGTTGGACAGCCTGAAAAGCATCCTTCACCACACGTGTGGGTAGGCCTTGATGAAGAAGATGATGTTTTTCGACTCCCCACTGTGGCATTCTCTTGGGAAAGGGTTAGAATTTTTGGAAACAAGTACAAGTCTTTGTATAAGAACTTTATCAACGAGATGGACAACCTCACATATCGTCAGGTATACTGATTCAATATTTTGTCTAAGCTTTCATCAAATGCATTGTACGAACTAATAGCTCTTTGACAGGTTAACTGGAGGACTTACGAGGAAAATAGGGGTTTCGCATTGAACTAGATGTGCACTAGGAACACCCATGTTTGGCGGATCAGGTGCTCTCTCATATGCATTTATGCTGTTGAGTGGCATCTACCACATCGAGTGGGCTTGCAATTTGGTATGAGGCAACGCACCCCACCGGAGCCAGCAAGCACAGGTGGACTTGAGCTTCACAAGTGAGTTACCTAACCGAGGCTATGTTAACCAACAATACTAGGTTTCAAATTGTTTCTTATGCTTTGTTTTTGTTGTTATTTGCAGTTAGAACCGAAAGAATAATCAAAATGTGGTTGAGTGGGGACAACACCCTGCTAGGTACGTCGAGATGTGGATGGAGAGGCTCAGTTCTAGGGATACGGATATGACTTTGGCGGACATGAGGGATTACATAGAAACTCATCTAAAGTGGTATGACAATGGGAGGCGATGTCGGGTGCCTTTGGGGCCAAGGTGGACTGACATAGATCTCGCAGATCGTGATGCAAACAATGAATCAGACAATGAGTATGACACCATAGTGAGAAGTACACAAGGTTCTCACAGAGAGTATGCACCCTTGACTGATAGAGTGGTAAGTCTTGTGAATCTATTTGGAGAGTGGATTCGTATTATCTTCATTGTGCATACTTTCGAGCTTACGTTGGATTTTCAGACCTTTGAGATCAATAGAAGTATCATCAAAGGCTCGAATGCACTAGTCCATAACTCCGGGACTCCGGAGTCGGATGCTACCTTGAGGGAAATGGTGAAAGTAAGAACTCGAAGTCCTTACTCTCTTTTCACTTCACAAATCTTTTTACTTCACAAGTCCTTACTCTGTTGCATTAAAAATGTTTTTATCTTTGTTGTTCTGCAGCATCTCATGAAACGTTGCCGAAAGCTAGTCACCATTCTTGGATGCGCAAGCTTGAGTGCCGTAGATGTGCATGCTCCGAGCACATCGATGGTGCGGGCAAGTGGAGCCGCCGCTTCTTCTAGCCACATCGGTGCTACTAGTAGTCACACCGGTGCTACTACTAGCCACACCAGTGGTGGAAGCGACTCCGGTGAATATAAGGAATAAGAGGAGGTAGAGTTGCAGGACGATGAAGCCCCGAAAGAGATGAACATGTCAAAAATGATGGATGAACCACCGGCCTCCCAAGCAAAAAGGGTTTCTCACCCTCATGATGACCCATTCAGCCGGTCACCGTTCCAAAAGCCACTTCCTCGTCGCCGCAAGAAGACCGTGAATGAGGGGTCCTCTAAGAGAGGAAGAAAGTGATATTAATGTGTGTGTGTGTGTGTGGGCATGTTAAACTAGTGTTTGGCCATGTTGAACTATCATTAGCTTTTAGTTTGCTTTGGACTTGAGGACTTATATTTCAAATGTTATGTTGGACTTGAGGACTTATGTTTCAAGTGTTATGTTGGACTTTTTTCTACTATTTGTGCTCTAACTATTACATATTATGAACTTCTATATTGTGCTGTGAAAACCGGTGCATATATGTTGTTGTTTGCTCTAAAAAACTGTCAAAACTGATGTTTACAGGTGTGTTCTATTGCTGGGGTGAGGGCAGGACCCTACCTCCATAGTGTCTGGCGATAGGGTATGCAGTCCTACCGCCAGAGACTATGGCAGTAGGGTCCTGCCCTCACCTCAGCC
>NC_057813.1:641845545-641880616 GCF_018294505.1 Triticum aestivum
TTCAACATATTTCTTCCCCAAGATGGTCCTCTCTACCACCGCTCTTGTTTTTGTTGGTTGGAATTATCTCATTTGGTTGCATTGTTCACTTTGTTGCAAACCCTAGTTTTAGTCATTTTGTGTTAAATCAACTATCAAGTTGATTTGAAAGGTTATATATGTGCTTACTATAGTGCCAAGTTAGTGGATCTGACACTTCATAGTAGAAACTAGGGTTGTGGTTAGGGTTAGTGCTTAGGGTTATGCTTATGACTTAAGTTGACTATAATAATGATGCCTTTGGTTTATTGATGTGAGAAGACCAAATGTGGGGTGGGGCTGTGCTAGGGTTAGTGGTTTACATTATGCTTATGACTTAAGTGGATGATAATAATGATGCCTTTGTTTTTTGGTGTGAGAAGACCAAATGTTGGGTGTGGCTGTGCTAGGGTTAGTGGTTAAGGTTATGCTTACGATGACCGTTATAGTTACCTCTCGACTTGTAGGATGGCACCGATCATCTTCTTTGAGACTTCCATGGAGGCGGCAGCAAAGTGTGAACGCAAAGTCATTGAGGAAAAGATGAAGCTGTGAGTCGAAGCCGTCGATGTGTTGAATGCGGCTTGTAGTGACTTTTCAAAGCACTATGTGACCGAGTGTGACAATGAAAAAGTTGAGTTCTATGAAGATAAACAAAAAAACATAAGCAAGCTCAAGAAGGAAGAGAAATTTCATAGACGTGCTCTTGCAAGGCAAATTGCATTTTGCGGTACAAGGGATGAAGTGCATGAGATGGACTTGAAAAACCCCGGCCAGATCATTGACTGGCTAGTTAGGCAAGCATCTTCGCCGTTAGCTACTCAGGCTTCTCGTTGGGCTTGGGTCCGTGAAAGAAATGATGTCATTTGTTGCAACCCGGGGCCATACGACAAAGATGTCGTGTTGATGGACGAATAGAGGGGGTTGAAACACATGATGTTCTAGTGTAATTTGGACTATAATGACATGAACCCTTATCATTTATGTAACCTATGTCATTTGAATTTCTACTTATGTTATGTAAGCCTAGTTAATTGAATTCGATCTAATATTATGTACCTTTTGTCATTTCACCCAGTGAGAACTTTGTGTCTTAGGTCATTCTAAATAAGTTATTTGTGTTTGTCTTATATCATTTGATTTAAGTTTTGGTTTGTTCCATTACATGTAGCATGGCAAACAGGACCCCAACGATGTAGATAGCATATGAGAAGTGTGAAGGAGAATGACGCTGTAGGATGCTGAGGGTGCTTCAAAACTGGATTAAGAGTTGTGAAAAGACAAACGCGGCTATGAGTGATTTCAATAAGTATGTGTTTTGTGAGTTCCGTGAAGAGCTCGGGAGAGAAAAATGGAAGATAATTAATGAGTTGCAGCTGAAGAAAGATGAGTGTAGATGGACTTTGGCAATGGAGATAGGGTTCTCCATAAGCATTGATGAATTCAAGGAGGTGGACATGGCAAAGCCCAGTGAGATCATTGGATGGGTAATCAAACAAGGAGTGTCAGAGAATCCAACCCGACGTGCTCAATGGGCCTAGTTCCATGAGGAAAAGGGTTTGATGATCCATTGGGCGGGTTCTGCCGAGTATGAACAAAAGCATAATCCAAAGTCTGTGGCACAAATCGAACGTATTAAGGCGATTAGGGCCTACTTTCCGGCTTATTAGGGGCTCCTATGCTTAGGATTCTACCGGGCATGATATTGGTCATTTGAACTTGTGTAAATGATGTGTGTCATTTGAACTATCAGACATGATATATGCCATTTGAACTAAGTACTGGGTGTTGCTTCTTATTTCAATTATCGAACATGATGTATGTCATTTGAACTAAGTACCATGTGTTGCATCTCATTTAATTTTTTCATTTTGCTCTATGCAACAAAGTTGACAACGAAATTATACACATTGTTTTTCATTTGCCATCTCTAACTTACTGCTTGGGTTGTTCTACAGGGATCAATCCCAACCGCCACTGCCTCTGGCGGTAGGCAACCACACCCTACTTCCATAGCTTGTGGCGGTAGGGTCCCTTCCCGTCGCGCCCGACTAGACAATGTGTCTCGCTCGACACGTGAGATGCAGGTCCTACCACCACTGCCTCCGGTGGTAAGACACTACAATATACCGCCACAGGCTTTGGCCGTAGGATCCCTTCCTGTCGCTCCCCACCAGACAACACCAGACAAGTGTCTGGCTCGGCGCGTGAGATGCTGGGCCTACCGCCACTGTCTCCAGCGGTAGGACACTATAGCCAACCGCCAGAGGCTCTAGTGGTAGGATCCCTTCCTGTCGCGCCCCACCAGACAACACCAGTCAAGTGTCTGGCTCGGCGCGTGAAATGCAGGATCTACCGCCACTGCCTCCGGCGGTAGGCCACCACACCCTACCGCCACAGGCAATGGCAGTAGGGATGAAATCTCTGCAAAATGGAAAACAGGCAACATGTTAGACAAAGTAGATAACTAAACAAATAGCATTCATATATAGCTAACAATATTTCAGTAACAATTTGTCTGACAATTTTACAGTCACAAATAGTTCAACACTAAAAATCACAAATAGTTCATACACAGTGGCTTAAAATAGTCTCAAGCATCGCAATACCATCAAGTATCCGACATACGAAATACCATCGAACAGTTTTAGACATACAACTTCAATAGATGCATCTCAAGATCACTAAGGAAACATGGGCCATTTTCCCTTCTTGTAACGTGCCTTATCCTCCTCTTGTGCATCTTGAGCCCTTGCAAGTTTTCTTGCCCTCCCTTCTTCACGAGCAACCTTATCTTTGCATGCCCTCTCCTGCTCGCGTTTCTTTCATTCCATCTACTCCTTATGACGACACTCTTCATCTAAGCCTCTCTGAAATGCTTCTTCGAACAGTCGTTGCCTCCTAAGACAATCTTGATATTGGTCCTTTTTAACATCCTCTGGAACATCTTGATCTATCCATGTGAAGTACATGCAAAGAGGAGGCTGTGAGTGCATAGGATAAACAAATTTCTTGTTAGGATTATGAGTTGAAGTTGGAAAAAAATTGAGATTACTCTTTGACCATACCGGTGGTATGTCATAGGCGTTTGTTGGAAGCGTCTGATCATGTGCATAGTTGGTACACACACAAAATCTTCTCCCTTCCGTCGATGACTTCTTGCGGTCGGTGGACACCTTCACCTCACAAACATCTCCACACCAACATGATGGGGTTTTCATATCTTTTTCCTTCACCTCGTCCAGTTTGGCATTCTCCCACTTGTTTGGCATGTCTTCACGGTTAGCACACGGCGGCCTCGTCATGGAACCGGATGAAGCCATGCCTACAAAAATAAGAGTGGTTGTTAGTGAAAGATATCAACATAATAAATAGATGAAATGAAATAAGAGTGATTACAAAAAAACAACAAGTACCGTTCATATTATTTCAACCATCCGGATTAAGCAAAACGTCAATAGGCCTTCCTCCATCGATCCTCCTTGTCCTAGTAAGACCGGAAGCACGACCACCTCCACTGGCGCCTCTAAGACTCTCCCATCCTCCACGCCCACCAATAGTAGTCCCACCTCGTGCACTACCTCTAAGACTAGTCCATCCTCCACGGCCACCAGTCCTACCTCCTCGAGTGCCACCGGAACCTCCTCTACGAACACCCATTTGGCTAGAGCTCTTGTTGGCATCGTTCCTTGGATTTTTGGTGCATCTCCTAACATTGTGTCCCAGATCGCATTGTCCATAGTTGTTGATGTCCGGTGGATCCATGAAATGACCTCTACCAAATTGTTCCATTCTGGTGCATCCAGATAGATCATCCATGGCACTTCTAAACCTCATCTTTCTTCTTCTTCCCTTTGTAGGCACCATGAGTCCAGGGTCAGGCACGATATGTATGCCATCATACCCAGGCCACTTTGACTGGTCAAGGAAAGGATGAAATCAAGGCGCCCATGTCAACCTCTTGTCTTCCAATGTGAACTCCTGCTACTGCACGGTCCTCCCATCAGAAACTTGCAAGTTTCTCTCCTTGTCTGCCATCATCAAATGCGAGCACGACCAGTGGTACTTATGGGGCCTCTCACACTGACACCACCTGTTCTTGAGGTGCACCTCATACGCAACACCGCCGTAGGCCACACCTTTCGTGTTGTGCCACCTAGCTCATCCACTTGGTAGATAATTTCTTTCTCGTTGAATCTAATGATTTGTTGATGCGAGGACTTGCCTGCTTGAAACCTCAACCAATCATCAACCTTGTCGGGATACTATTTTTTCTGACCTATCCATTTTGTGGTGGTTTGGGAATGCCTATGAAAATACTCGTTCAGCTTGAAGAAGGTGTATTTCAGTATTGTAGTCACCGGCAAAGAATGGACACCCTTAAGCACTTTGTTGAACCATTCAACAATATTGCTCGTCATGTCACTGTATCTCCAACCTCCTTCATGGTAAGCGTGTGACCACTTATGCTTCTCCCCGTAATTCCTTCCCAAGAATGCTCTTCCCCCTTTGTTCTTTGCCAAAGCCCTGAAGAGTTTATCATACCGGATTTTGAATGCATTGATGGTGAATGCCACAGAAACAGGGGTAAGGTCTTTGCAAAACTCCTTGTTCTTGCATGGCCGATAAAAGTTTGCTACGAAATGCCTCATGCACCACCGGTGATGAAGCTTTGGAAGACCGGGAATGACAACTTCTATGGCCTTGAGAATGCCATGGTGCCGGTCCGATATGATGCATACCTCCCTCTTCCAAATCACCTTGGGCCTCAAATGCCCCATAGACCACTCCCAATTGTTGTCATGCTTGGAAGGAACTAAAGCAAAGGCCACTGGCAACACGTTATCATTGGATGAATGAGACATTGCCACCATTAGTGTGCCCTTGTATTTGCCGGTCAATAAAGTGCCATCTATACACAACACCAGACGACAATGCTTAAATGCCTAGATGCATTGCCCAAAACTCCAGAAGGCATGATCAAACACTCTGTCAATGTCCTCAACCCCATGCCGCATGCCTGGGTTCTTATGTGCAATGGCTCCCAATATCCTCGGAAGAATATTGTATGCGGCCACATAATCACCATGCAACATCCTAATAGCATTTTCCTTGGCCTTCCATACCTTCCCATAATTGACCTTTCATATGTACATTTTTTCAACAATACTCATCAGAAACTTCACCTTCACGGTTGGATCACGGGATATCTCATTCAATAATTTGTAGCCGAGAAACTCTGACGTGAGTTGACGGTGGCCCTTGCTTCGGTGAGCTTTGTATGGCGGTATGCACTCGTGAGTAGCTACACAACTTTTCAACTCCCATTGCCCCGTTTCATGAATTTTTCTTCCATGAACCTTCCGTGGGAAACCTTCTTTGTCACACTTCATGGTGTAACGCACCACTTGGTTCGAATGACCAACAACAAATGGCCTTTGGTTCTGAATGGCGTAGTCACTCAACCATATCTTGAACTCTTGGAAGCACCCAAACTTGATGGCTTTTTTCAATGAGCATTCTCGTCCTCACCCTTCGACCTTGGATCACCGACTCTCAGGCACGGTGTTGGTTCAACAAACCCCAGTCTCATGCCACCATCAACAATGGCATGGTCGGCAAGGCTAAGTTCACGAAACAGTGGGGGTCCTCTTTCCTTGCTGTGCACGTCCTTGAAGAATTGATTTTCTTCCATCGTGAATCCATCCTCGTCCAATTCTTCCTCAAGGCCCTCGTCATCCGAGCCATAACCACACATACGGTTCTAGAGGAGGGTACGATCCATGTATTGTTGATGGATAATGACATCCAAGTTACCTATTGGATTGTAATGCATCTCTTCTTCTTCCACATAAGCATCATCATCATCATGACCAATATCGTCATCATCAACTTGATCCATAGCATGAATCTTCGGGTCTTGAATTAATATGAATCTATCGTTCATCTCCGCTTCATTTTATTAACTACTTGGTGGTTGGCTATAAGAATTGGGGACATACACCTCGACCCTAGAATCATGTGTTGGGCAGGAGGCATGCCGGTTCAAGTCAATTTTTAGCAGAGGAGCTTCAACCTTGGTGGAAGATAATTCAAGTATCCTTGTAGACCTTCCAACGCAATTCCAAGGTGATAGGCATACTCTTCAACCAAGACTTCACCCCCACTCCAACATCATACCTTCCAATAAGTTTAACCTCATCATTTGGGTTGATCCAATGTAACACACTTCTAACTTTCACAACTACATCCTCATAGGTTGTGCTATACTCAAATACCATGTGTTCTTCCCCTTCATCATCATTGCCATTCATAAATGTCTCCTTATGCAAATAGTGAAGATTCACAAGAATACCCATCTAAATAAATTTTAGAAAATGTTAACGATAGGCGGCAACATAATATAGGTCAATATCCATTGTGCATCCCATGGATCGATAAAAGTTCTATGCAAGACATTTAAGCAACAAAACAAATAACAACCAAAGAACAAATATCATGGCTTAACCCTAACAACTAAATAATGACTTTGCTTAACACTAACGCTAACCCTAGAAATAACCAAAACAACAACCATAGAACTAGATACAAACAACAAAGTTAGCACACTACACATGGTCAATCTCACATATACAACCCTAGATCTAGATCTACCATCCATCAAATCCATTGATTTCACACAAAATGGAGCACAGCTAGGGTTTGCATAAAAGCAATCAATGCCATCAAATAAGTTTATTCCAACCAACCAAAAAGAAGAGAGTGGGTGAGGTACCTTGAGTCATGAAAATGTCGTCAATCCACAGGAGAAAACTCAAGAAATTGAGATGAATTTGATGGATCCTTAGGATGGGGGAGAGAGAGGGGGGAGAGGGGCTCAGGTCAGGGAAGAAAGGATTTGGGGGCGAATGGGTGGCTTGTGGGGCCCACCAAACCCCCAGCCATTGGTTTTGTCCATTCACCACCCTACCGCCAATGCCTCTGGCGGTTGGCAGCCTAACCCTACCACCACCTTCTGTGGTGGTAGCCACTTATCCACGTAAGCATGGCAGACGGAGCTGTCGATGTTGAACCGATCCTTACCCCCAGCACTTGTGGCAGTATGACGTTTTAGCCTACTGCCAGCTCGGGTGGTAGTAGGAAAAGGGTCAGATCCAAAAAAATCCGCATAGGGGTCAGATGCAGCTAAAAGACGTGCAAAGGGTGAAAACTATGAATTTTGCCCCTACCAGCCACTTTTTTCACTATAGGTAAATGAGGGTGGGCCTATTAGCCGCGAGTTTCATGACTATCGGTGTCAAAACCGACAGATCTCGGGTAGGGGCGAGCAAGCTGTATGTCTAAGGATCGATGGTAACAATGGACAAAGGACACAGTGTTTACCCAGGTTCGGGCCCTCTTAATGGAGGTAAAACCCTACTCATGCTTGATTATATTCGAAGGCTATAGAGCTTACATGGGTTGATCTACCACGAGATCATGTTGGCCAACCCTAGTTTGGCTAGCCTGGTAATGTTATGATCCTGCCTTCGATCTGACCCTCCGGTTTATATATACACCAGAGGGGCTTAGGGTTGTACGAAGTCGGTTTAACAGAAAAGAAATAGCATACTCGGACACCTAAAATTGCCATCCACGAATATGGGAAACCCTACCAGACACGATAGGTGATCTTCTGTCTTGTATCCTGATGACCCATTAGTCCGGCCCATATTTAATGGACCGGATGCCCGAGGACTCGTTAATCCAGGACTCCCTCAGTAGCCCCTAAACCAGAATTCAATGACGCCGTGTTCGGCGTGCAGATTATCTTCGGCATTGCGAGGCGGGTTCCTTAAATAATAGACATCGACCTTGCCGTGTGACAGAACTGTATTCGGATTTGCATAATTTACACAACCCTTAGCCGCGAAGGCAGGATATATAAAAAATAAGAATAGTGTCTTTTACTGATAACTCTTTTGACGAAGTGTCAAACTTGACCCTTCGACATTTTGAATGGTTCTCACACCTCGCATTTCGTGTCTCGAGGCCAAGCCTCATTGGCCCGTCCTATCAAAATAGAGATCGTGCTCACTTAATACGGGATTGCTCATCAATAAGATTTGGGTAATCCAACAGTTTACGGTGCACGCCTTCATTGGGAATAGGCGAGGTTCAAGGCGCAAGTGGCGGGACGGTTGACATTTTTACCACCTATAAGAGGGCAATGGATTTCTCCTTTCTCACCCACGCCTTCCAGTCTCCCAAGCTCTCAGTGCCTGAAAAGTTTCAGCTTTCCTCACCACCACCACCACCTACTCCGATGATGGCCGGATCCGGTTCCAAAGGAAAGTGGGAGGCCTCCTCTGTCACGGAGAAGGAGATAAAGGATCTCCGGAGTGCAGGATACCTCGCCGCCACCATCGCGCACAGGCTCCCCCCAAGGGTCCGATCATTCCCACTCCAGAGGTCGGCGAAGGGGTCGTCTTCCTTCCTCATTTCCTTAGAGGGTTAGGTTTTCCACTCACCCATTCGTCCGTGGGATTATGTTCTACTATGGGCTAGATTTCCATGATCTAGCCCTGAACTCTTTCCTCCACATCTCGACGTTTATCGTCGTGTGTGAGGCTCTTCTCAACATCCTCCCACACTTTGGCCTATGGCTAAAAATCTTCAATGTGAAGCCGAAGGTGGTCGATGGGCAACACGCGGACTACGGCGGGGCGATGATAAGCAAGCTTCCCAATGCCACATGGCCCAAGGGGGCCTTCGTCAAGACCGTCAAGATCTGGCAACAAGAGTGGTTTTATATAACCGAGCCTCGTTGCACCAACTGGGTAGAGATTCCGGAATTCAGATGCGGACTCCCCATGAGGCTCGTGTCCTGGACCGTGAAGGGCCTCGACTGGGGTTCTCAGACGGAGGTGCAGACGATGCAGATGTGTATCACCAATGTGCTGAGCAAAAACGTGTGTCTAACCAACGTAGTGCAAATTATTCTCTTCCGCCGCATCCTCCGCTCCCAGCGCCGCACTTCCTCCATGTGCGAGTTCAATCCGAAGGAGCTGCAGACTTTGCAGCATTTCCTCGCCACAACACACGAGGGAATCTGGAAGCTACTCTTCAAGGTGCAGAAGAGCTGACCCATGGAGATTGAAGACGTTGGCCTCAACGCCAAGAATCCGGCCACTCCGGTAAGTGTTTTAATTGTTCGATGACATATCTGGTTCATGTATTCGATCAATAAGAAACTCATTAGCCCACCATTTTGCAAGGCTAGACCAACAAGTCAGAGCGGATTAAGAGTCCGACTGCATTGCCTGAAGACCCAGTCACTCCTCAGCTGGAGGAGATGCTGGTCTCGGTGCCCTGTCAAGCGCCGGAGAAGAAAATCAAGAAGAAGGGAAAGGGGCCCAAGGATGGGCCCCGCTGCAAAGGTCCTTCGGACATAGTGTTCGAAAAGACTGAGGCTGTCTCCTCTCACGAGGAAGATGAGGATGAAGAGGAGGAAGAGGAGGAAGTGGAGAGCGACTCCCCATGCAAGATGAGGAGGGGGAAGAGGACAACCTCCGAGAATCAAGAGGGAGTGACGCCAAAGAGGGGGAGGATAAACCTCTCGGATAGTTCAGACTTAGAGTCCGAACACAGCCCGAAGAGGGTCCCAAGGGAGAAGCCCCTGGCCGAAACGTAAGTATCGAAAGCTTACCTATTCAGGTTTCGCTTAATCTGCCTCTGTTTATAGAAATCATTTATTTGCCTTTAAACCCTCTGCGCGAGATCTCGATTCCCTCCTTGTCGGAGGAGAACTCTCTGCCATCTAGAGAGGTGGAGAGTGACGGACCATCACATGCCTTCTCCCCCTGCCATAGAGGACACTGAGGTGTCATCTCAAAGGACATCTCCTGGCCGAGGAGGAGCGGACGAAGCCATCCAGAAGGCGCCCGTGGATAACACCTCGGACATTGTAGAGCAGGGCAGGGTGACCCCCATGACCACCATGGGTGGGGGGGCTCAACAGTTCGGGCCCTCGCCGAACAGCGTCCCGGAGTCCAACATGGTTCCGGGTTCGAACCAACACCCCCCTTCAATAGAGGGGGAAGAGCAGCAGCTCCATCGGCGGTCTCTGTCAATCCGAAGGCCGCTGATACCCTGCAGGAAGCACTGCAACGTGCTTCCATCATGGAGGAACACCGCACCCTGATGGGTGTGGTTATGGAAAAAATTCAGTCTGCGAAGAGCATAATGACCGAAGCCTTCAACAGCCTACTGACGGGCTTTGAGGTATGCGATGTAATTCTCTTTACAAGTTTCTTTTTTTGTATATATATATATATATATATATAGGATATATATATATATATATATATATATATATATATATATATATATATATATATATATATAGGCTGAACCCATGTATAGACAGTAGCCCCTGAGACTCTGTTTGGATTAGAACAATCTGGATAGAGGATCGAAATCAAATTGATAATGTATCATACTATCTGGTTGGACAGACGTCTATGCTGGCGGCTCCTGCCCAAGTCGCAAAGGTTTCCGAGCTCAATCGGAAGCTTTGGCTAGGCGATGAGGAACTCGACCGCATCAATCAGCGGTTTAATGAAACCCAAGGTATGCATCACAATTACATACCCGAAGTGATATATGTGTTAAATCTTTTAAATTTACTGAATGTTATGACTATATTCACAGTTGGCGCAGCTGAGGTCGAGTCCATCAAGAGTGCCCGTGCTCAAGCAAAGAAGGATGCAGAGGTGAGAAAGGCGGCCGCTGAAAAAGCGTCCAAGGAGTTAGAGGTGGAGAAAAACACCCGTCGAAAACATGAGGCGCGAGTGGGGGAGATCGAACATGAGCTCAAGGGCGCCATTGCTAAGTGCGAGTCCTTAGAGCGGAAGAGTTCGGAACAAGCCTCCGAGCTCACCGAAGCTCTGGAGAGCGTGAAGGAAGCCCGGGTTGACACCCAGGGTGCTCGCCAGGAGATCCAACAGGCGAGGCAGATAGCAGATGGTAAGGACTTTCTCATGCAGAGTAAATTTACAAGAAATAAATACATTTTACTGACCCGAGTTTGGAGTTCTCCTGGTGCCTTTGCAGATCGGCCGAGGAGTATCGCTGATGCCACTGAGTTCTTCCGCGCCGAAGAGGGGAGTTCAACACAGAAGCTATTCTGGTCGCAATACCTTGCGCCAGAGTATCCGGTGCCCCTCAGCGATTAGCTAAAGAAGTTGACGGAGCTGCAAAGGGTGGCCGGACTAGCCATGGAGGACATAATAGTCCGTCTTTGGCCAGCCGAGCCCATACCCGACAGCTACTTCAGACTTGTGAAGCGGCTGGTCGAGGCGCGTCCTTAGATTGACACCATCAAGCGGTCGGCCTGCATAGAAGGTGCCAGGATGGACTTCGCTTGAGTCAAGGTACAATGGGCGAAGATGAAGGCCACTGAGATTGCCATCGCAGGGCCGCCTAAAGGCAAGGATCACCGGCGGCCGGAGAAGTACTTCGGCGAGGTCCTCGAGGGAGCCCGCATTGTAGAGGGCCAGTGCTCAAAGGATGTTATATTTGAATAGTAGAGTCCGGTTTGTAAAAACCATGTAATGAACTCATGTTGTCAAATATTTATGTTTGTGATTAATGATTAGTTTATCCTCCTGTTTGGCCATTTTAATTTATAAGTCTGAAAGTTTACCAGTTGTCGGCTTCTGCCCACATGTAAATATTACAAAGGTTTTCGAGAACACATGACCGCACTTTATCCAATGTCTAGGTCCGATGTAGGAGGCGTCTTGTGAGGTGAACTTGGCAATCAGACTAGGTGGCTTTAGTACTTTCACTTAGCCATAAGAGTCCATTGTTGGGCCTAAGTACTAGCCCCTTGTTTTGTGAAGGATCATCCGGAGTACGGTGCCTTTGTAACGTGGCTTGGTCAAAGCCCTGCCCCTCTTATGACACGGCATAAATCCCGAAAAATTTGTATTATGACACTAAGTCACTGGATCACTGACCCGCTCTCGCATATCATGACGGTCAGTTTTCGGCTTTCTCTACTGAGGTACTTGACCGGATGAACCAGAAATACAATTGCAGTAGTTCTCGCTTTACTACCTTAGGCGAACTTGAGAAACGTAAGGTAGCAAACACAGGAACTGGGCAACCCAACTATAGACCAAAGAAATGATTCGGAGCCGATGCATATAATGCAATATCCGGGACACCGAAGAGTTCCCTATAGGTGTTCGGACATGAGTGTTCTGTGGAGCCGAATACAACCCCTAGTATGAAGGCCATGCCGAAGCACGTATGTCAGTCGAAAGCAAGGAGGGAATACGGATGACAAGACAATAAAAGAGCCCAACAAAAAAGGTGATGACCATCTGCTTCCTTTATATCTTTATTAATACATTGAAGCGTGTTTCAATAGACGATGCCATGAATATTAAGGTCATGTTACATGCCTAAAAAGAAAAAGAAAAAATTTACATAAGGGAAAGTCTAACACAGGGCCTAAAATAATAGTTCAAAAACTCCAGTGACGCGTTGTCGCACGTCTGCGCCATTTCTCCTTAGTAATAAGTCCTTTAACAGGAGTAATTAATGGTTGGGAAACGCGAGCCTTGAAGGGATCTCCTGATACAACCTTGTAGCAAATAAGGCTCTTAATGAACCTATAGTGAAAAAAGATGTATGCCGTACAAAGAGGGTTAAGCCGTACTTATGGACTTATTCCACAGTGTGCCTCCAGCGCTGCCCAAGGTATTTTGAGTGCGTAGTTATGTAAGCGCGCGCGGCACATAAGCCACAACATTATGGGCCAGTCGGTGGAGGCCGAACTGCTCATCGACGTCCGGATCCGTCGAGTTATCGCAGTGATGCGCGGGACGGACTCGTTTAGAGATGTTGTTGGCTTTAATGTTTGACGTATTGTTCGGCTTGATAAGGCCGCCATACACCTCGGCTGTAAGGGCCACGGTGAGTTTAGTATGGAGGGAGCGCTCCAAATTTCCATTGACTATAATAACGCCGCGGGGTCCAGGCATCTTGAGCTTCAAATAAGCATAGTGCAGGACTGCATTAAAGCGGGCGAATGCAATTCGTCCAAGCAGTGCGTGATAGCCACCGTGCAAAGGCACGATGTCGAAGATTAACTCTTTGCTGTGAAAGTTGTCTAGGGAGCCGAATACTACTTCCAGTTTCAGTGAGCCTGTGCAACGGGCCACCACGCCCGGTATCACATCTTTAAAGGTAGTGTTACTAGGCTTGATTCTTGCTGGGTCAATGCCCATCTTGTAGATAGTGTCTTGATAGATGAAACTGAGACTGCTGCCCCCATCCATAAGGACTCTAGTGAGATGGTATTCGTCAATAATTGGGTCAAGTACCAAGGAGGCCGAACCCCTGTGACGGATACTAGTTGGGTGATCCCTGCGATCAAAAGTGATCGGACAGGCTAACCATGGGTTAAACTTTGGGGTAATAGGCTCTACAGCGTCGACGTCCCTCCGATGTTTGTTTTTATTGCGGCGAGGTTTACCATTCCCATACCTGGCATAAAATGCCCGGGTCGCCTGAGCTGTTGCTTCTATGAGCCAACCAGTTGTCTTCACCCGCACAGAACCGGACATAAGTGTAGTTAAGGCTGCCATGGCATTCGGATTTTCCTTCCCGAGGTGTTGGGCGAGCCATTCATCCCGGATGCTATGTTTGAAGGCCGCTAAGGCTTCGGCCTATGCACAGTCCATGATCTGGTTATTTTTAATCACGAACCGATTCCAAACCTTGCGAGCCGATTCTCCTGGTTGCTGGATTATGTGACTCAAATCGTCAACATCCGGTGGCCGGACATAAGTGCCCTGAAAGTTGGCCCGAAAAGCATCTAGCAAATCTTCCCAGGTTCCAATGGAGTTTTCTGGGAGGCTGTTCAGCCAGTGATGTGCCGGTCCTTTTAGCTTTGGTGGACGATATTTAATGGGATGGAGGTCATCTCCATGAGCCATGTGAATATGCAGAAGAAAATCTTCAGTCCAGAGGGCCGGATCCATCGTTCCCTCGTACTGTTGATGATTACGGGTTTGAACCCTTCCGGAAATTGGTGCTGCATTACCTCATCGGTGAAGCATAAAGGGTGTGCAACCCCTCTATATTGCACAATATCAGGACGGAGATCGTATGACATCTCGGTTTGGTGTTGATCCCGAATATAGTAGTGGTCGTCACGCCGGGCTTCATAGCCATTATCTCGCGCCGGAGCATAACCTCTTGATCCGTAGATTGATCTGGCCAGCTTTATTGGCTAGGGCATGTTGCAAGTCGTATGTGTATCCTGCAGCTGCTGTCTCCCTGCCTCTTCGGCGAGGGGCTGTGGGCTGGTGTTCGTCTTGATATGCCACTTTATCCCGTCCACGTGGTGGTCGGTCTGGTTGATATGCCTGATTGTACTTTGACGGTATTGGCTCGAGGGCTTCGTCATCGAATTGTGGCAGCAACTTGCGCTTGGGGTAAATTTTTGTAGGTCGCTCGTGGTCGTACTCCTTGGCGGCCAAGACCTTAGTACAACTTTGGTTGAGCGTGTCCTGTTCCACTTTGAGCTACTGTTGTTTCTTTTTCAGGCTCCATGCCATGGCGATGAGCTATTTCTTGAAGGTTCTTGCTCGAGGTGTCCCTCTGGGACAATAAAGTCTTTGTCACCGAGGCTAACATCCTCTTCCGAGACTGGCATATAGTTGTTGTCTTCTGAATCTTCATGATCCGCGTGTTCATGGCTGTACTGACCCACTTCCCTTTCGTCATGTTCGGATGTGGTCTCGATGGGGTATTCGGTATCTTCGGCATGATCTAGAGTCTCATTGTCTCTGGTGCCGGTATTATTGTCCTTCGCCCGACACGATCATGGGCAGCGCCGCTGACGTCGGTGCTTTAGTGGTTTATCAACGGGCGTGTCCTCATCGTGGTTTTGATTATCCTCGTCGTCCTTTTTATCAGGAGTGTTCACCATGTATACATCATAGATTGAGGTGGCCGTCCAACACCCTATGGTGGGTGGGGGGCATCGGCATCATCGTCCATATTGTCGATGTCTTCGGACGCATTGTCCAGCATGTCGGTTAAGTCCTCGATAGTGGCTATTAAGTGGGTGGTGGGAGGGGCATAAAATTCCCCGCTCTCAGCTCCCAGCACAAGTTGGGTATAGTTAGGAGGCAGAGCCTCCGTGATGGGGAGAGACCGCATTAGTCCCAATGCTTCATCTAGGAGCGAAAGATGGACATGAAACTATAGGTCTGCCGGGATGAGTTCGGTACGAGGCACCTGACCCGGCCTGATGAGCGCAGACCTTGACAACTCGACATCGTCGTCCAGAGGCAAGTCAAAGATTGCATCTCGGTCTTTAGTTAGAAGCTCCATGAGGGGAGAGAGTCCGGCGAGGTTAACGCTCCCATCTTCGAACGACACGACCCGCCCCGGATCAAAGGTCGGGGCCTGCGTGAGTGTTGGCCCTTGAGCGGGGTCTAATGTGGGACCCGAAGGGCCTTCTTCATGGAGACACAAAGCAGCAGCCAAGGCTGCGAACCCATCGAAGATTAGATCTCCTCGGATGTCAGCGAAATAGTTCAGGTTTCCAAACCTGATCTGATGGCTGGGGGCGTAGCTGTCGACCTGCTCAAGGCGACCTATCGAGATGGCACGAAGCACAAAACCACCAAACACAAAGACGTATCTGGGGAGAAAGGTTTCCCTGGACGCAACATCGTTGAGGATGAAGAGGCGAGCCATCAATCCTTCTGTAAACGATACAGTGGAGCTCTCAGTGAAAGTTCCAATGTCGGTGTCAAGACCGACAGAACTCGGGTAGGGGGGCGCAAGCTGTATGTGGGAGGATCAATGGTAACAATGGAGAAAGGACACAATGTTTACCCAGGTTCGGGCCCTCTTAATGGAGGTAAAACCCTACTCATGCTTGATTATATTTGAAGGGTATAGAGGTTACAAGGGTTGATCTACCACGAGATCGTGTTGGCTAACCCCAGTTTGGCTAGCTTGGTAATGTTATGATCCTGCCTTCGATCTGACCCTCTGGTTTATATAGACACCGGAGGTGCTTAGGGTTGTACAAAGTCGGTGTAACAGAAAAGAAATAGCATACCCAAACACCTAAACTTGCCATCCATGAATACGGGTATCCTTACCGGACACGAGAGGTGATCTATTTTCTTGTATCTTGACGGCCCATTAGTCTGGCCCATATAGACCGGACGCCCGAGGACCCCTTAGTCCAGGATTCCCTCAATGACCACAAATTGTGCCAGGTGGTCCCGAATGTCTATCTTCTCTTTCGTCGGTACATGAACACCACCCGTAGACCGCAGCACGCTAGGGGCAGACCCACACGTTAGTGAAACGTGAAAGTAAAACAAAGGAAGTGCCAAAGAGGGACAGCGACACAACTAACGACCTACAGCAGTCTACTCCTATGTAGGTTCATAGGTTGCATTGTCGGGCGTCAGTCATGGGCATATAGAAGGTTGCCAAAAATGGTGAGTTGGATCAATGGACGATGGTGCTCTGTCCATGATGTGGTACACATGTTGGGCTTGTTTGGAGAACCTGACATGGCATGCAGGCACTCTGTGGGTGTGTCTGGTTGTAGTAGTGAATGGTAGCTGCATTACATACACATCTCAACCCAGTCTGGCTCTGGAAAAAAAGCCTCATATGTGACATCTGCAAGTAGTTTGGTTGCCTGCATATGGGCTTCCTGCATTAGGGGATCAACTTTGGCATGTTGTTTGGTTGCCTGCATTGTCTTGGTGCGAACAACTACGCATTGTTTGGTTGCCCGCATGGGGTATGATTAAGAACTAGCACTTGCACTTAGCACACATGGTTAAGAGTTAGCATAGGAAGGGCGAGACGAAATGCAGTGCGCGCTGGACCATGGAGACTGCGGTAGACAGTGTCATCGCGTCGTGTCCGACATGATGATACGTCTCCATCGTATCTATAATTTTGTTGTTGTTCCATGCTATTATATTATCTATCTTGGATGTTTTATATGTGTTTATATCCTATTTTATATGATTTTTGAGACTAGCCTATTAACCTAGAGCCCAGTGCGAGTTTCTGGCTTTTCCTTGTTTTTGAGTTTCGAGGAAAAGGAATACCAAACGGAGTCCTCTTGACCTGAAACTTTACGGAGCTTATTTTTGGACCAGAAGAAGCCCACGGAGCATCGAATATGTACCAGAAGAGTCCTGAGGCCACCACGAGGGAGGAGGGTGTGCCCTACCCCCCTGGGGGTGCCTCAGGGAGTCCTGGATAAGGGGGTATCCAGACAGCCAGAATATATACTTTGGTCGGACTGTCAGACTATGAAGATACAAGATTGAAGACTTCGTCCCGTGTCCGGATGGGACTCTCCTTTGCGTGGAAGGCAAGCTTGGCGACCCGGATGATAGATCTCCTTCTCTGTAACCGACTCTGTGTAACCCTAGCCCCCTCTGATGTCTATATAAACCGGAGGGTTTTAGTCTGTAGGACAAGACAATCAGAATCATAGGCTAGCTCCTAGTGTTTAGCCTCTACGATCTCATGGTAGATCCACTCTTGTAATACTCATATCATCAAGATCAATCAAGCAGGAAGTAGGGTATTACCTCCATCGAGAGGGCCCGAACCTGGGTAAACATCGTGTCCCCAGTCTCCTGTTGCCATTAGCCTTAGACGCACAGTTCGGGACCCCCTACATTGGTGCTTTCATTGAGAGTTCCTCTGTGTCATTGCTGTAGGGCTCGATGGTTTCTCCAACCTTCAACAACACCGTCCTGGGTGACACTTTTCTCCCCGGACAGATCTTCGTGTTCGGCGGCTTCAAGCTGCGGGCCAACTCACTTGGCCGTCTGGAGCAGATCGACAGCTACGCCCCTGGCCATCAGGTCGGGTTTGGAAACCTAAACTACACCGCCGACATCCGCGGAGACTTGATCTACGATGGATTCGGGCCCATGTCAGGAGAGCCGAACGATCACGACGTTGATGTCTACTACACAACCTTCTTCTTGTAGACGTTGTTGGGCCTGCAAGTGCATAGGTTCGCAGGACAGTAGCAAATTTCCCTCAAGTGGATGACCTAAGGTTTATCAATCCGTAGGAGGCGTAGGATGAAGATGGTCTCTCTCAAACAACCCTGCAACCAAATAACAAAGAGTTTGTTGTGTCCCCAACACACCCAATACAATGATAGATTGTATAGGTGCACTAGTTCAGCGAAGAGATGGTGATACAAGTGCAATATGGATGGTAGATAAAGGTATTTGTAATCTGAAATTATAGAAACAGCAAGGTAGCAAGCGATAAAAGTGAGCGTAAATAGTATTGCAATGGTAGGAAACAAGGCCTAAGGTTCATATTTTCACTAGTGCAAGTTCTCTCAACAATAATAACATAGATAGATCATATAAAAATCCCTCAACATGCAACAAAGAGTCAATCCAAAGCCACTAATAGCGGAGAACAAACGAAGATATTATGGTAGGGTACGAAACCACCTCAAAGTTCTTTTTTCTGTTCTATCTATTCAAGAGTTCATAGTAAAATAATGTGAAGCTATTCTTTCCACTCAATCCATCATAGAGTTCATACTAGAATAACACCTTAAGACACAAATCAACCAAAACCCTAATGTCACCTAGATACTCCATTGTCACCTCAAGTATCTGTGGGCATGATTATACGATATGCATCACACAATCTCAGATTCATCTATTCAACCAACCCCAAGTACTTCAAAGAGTGCCCCAAAATTTCTACCAAAGAGTCAAGAACGTTTGTCAACCCCTATGCATAGGTTCATGGGTGGAACTCGCAAGTTGGTCACCAAAACATACATCAAGTGGCACATGATATCCCATTGTCACCACAGATAAGCACGGCAAGACATACAACAAGTGTTCTCATAAAAGACTCAATCCGATAAGATAACTTCAAAGGGGAAACTCAATTCATCACAAGAGAGTAGAGGGGGAGAAACATCATAAGATCCAACTATAATAGCAAAGCTCTGGATACATCAAAATTGTGCCATAGAGGGAACACGAGAGAGAACACGAGAAAGAGAGATCAAACACATAGCTATTGGTACATACCCTCAGCCTCGAGGGTGAACTACTCCCTCCTCATCATGGAGAGCGCCGGGATGATGAAGATGACCACCGGTGATGGGTTCCCCCTCCGGCAGGGTGCCGGGAAGGGCTCCAGAGTGGTTTTTGGTGGCTACAAAGGCTTGCTGCGGTGGAACTCCCGATCTATCTTTTTTTCGATGTTTTAGGGTACGTAGGCTTATATAGGTGAAAGAAGTCAGTCGGGAGGTTCTCGAGGGGCCCACGAGACAGGGGGCACGCCCAGTAGGGGGGGGCGCCCCCCTATCTCCTGGCCTCCTCGAGGGTCTTCTGACGTAAACTCCAAGTCTCCAAGATGACATTCTTCCCAAAAATAACGCTGCCGAAGGTTTCATTCCGTTTGGACTCCGTTTGATATTCCTTTTCTTCGAAATACTGAAACAGGCAATAAAACAACAATATGGGTTGGGCCTCCGGTTAATAGGTTAGTCCCAAAAATAATATAAAAGTGTATAATAAAGCCCATAATCATTCAAAACAGATAATATAATAGAATGAATGCTTCATAAATTATAGATACGTTGGAGACGTATCAGACGTGCATGACTTAGATCCGCTGTTGGACAGTATTCGGAATATCGCGCCTGCTACTGCTCCGGGCTTCGATCCAGAGCAGATCATGCCTTACAAGGACGGGTGGATGGACCCCCCCATGGAGGCCGCACACTCATCAGCGTTGGAGCCGAACACAGACTCCTCTCCAAAGGAAATCTGTATCTCCGGACACCCGGACTTGTCTCCGGCCGTATGTTCTAGACCGCGCACATCCGTGCCCATCGAATCTAATTGGGCTCCGGTTATGGAGTTCACCGCTGTGGATATCTTTCAGCACTCTCCCTTCGAAGATGTGCTAAATTCATTGAGGTCTCTCTCTCTATCAGGAGATTCCTGGCCGAACTATGTCCGGCTTTAGTGGGAAGCAGGCGACGAAGAAATTCGTTACCCACCCACCACCCACTTCATAGCCACTGTCGATGATTTGACCGACGTGCTTAACTTCGACTTCGAAGACATCGATGGTATAGACGACGATGCTGGAGAAGAACAAGAACCATCGCCCACAGGGCGCTGGACAACCACCTCTTCATATGACATATATATGGTGGACACCCCCAAAGAAAACAATGGCCATGAGGCAACAGAAGACAACCCCTCAGGGAGGAAAACAAAGCATGGGCGTCATCGGCGCCGCTCTAAGCCCCGCCATAGCAATATCGGCACAGGAGATGAAAAAAATCCAGATGCTGCCGAAGATGAATACAACCCTGACCAGCCTGCCTTTGAACAGGAGCACGAGCTGATCATCCCTGAGGAACAGGCAACAGACGGATACGCGGAGGATGACAACTACATGCCTCCCTCCGAAGACAAGGTGAGCCTAGGCAACGACGAATTCGGCGTGCCTAAGGATCCCATGGAGCAGGAGCGCTTCAAGCAACGGCTCATAGCCACTACAAGAAGACTGAAGAAGCAAAAGCAGCTACAAGATAGACGGACTAAGGTCCAGGCAGCTGAGGAACACAGACTCGAGCGTCGAACAAACTGCTACCCAAAGTGCATGCCGCTACCTCAATTTGAGGAGGAGGCACTAAAAGCCAAACGCCAGCCTACACCTTGCCGCCAACACACTACGGCCAGGGGCTACTCACAAGACTAGCAACACATACTAAACAACAACATAGCAGGCTCCCCGGGTACATCAGCAGCCAGGAACAGCGTCTGCAAAACTCAGCGCAACAAATATACTTTGGCCGGACTGTCGGACTATGAAGATACAAGATTGAAGACTTCGTCCCGTGTCCGGATGGGCCTCTCCTTTGCGTGGAAGGCAAGCTTGGTGACCCGGCTGATAGATCTCCTTCTTTGTAACCGACTCTGTGTAACCCTAGCCCCCTCCTGTGTCTATTTAAACTAGAGGATTTTAGTCCGTAGGACAAGACAATCATAATCATAGGCTAGCTCCTAGGGTTTAGCCTCTACAATCTCATGGTAGATCAACTCTTGTAATAGTCATATCATCAAGATCAATCAAGCAGGAAGTAGGGTATTGCCTTCATCGAGAGGGCCCGAACCTTGGTAAACATCGTGTCCCCGGTCTCCTGTTACCATTAGCCTTAGACGCACAGTTCGGGACCCCCTACCCGAGATTCGCCGGTTTTGACACCTACAGCACCCCCTACCTCATGGCTTCCTCGTGGACCCCTAACTTGTTCCCGACGCCAACACCTCCGCCACAACCCTCTGTCACCACGAAAAACCAATCGGGACCCTGTTCCGGTACCCTGTCGGAGGGGGGATCCATCACCGGTGGCCATCTTTATCATCCCGGATCTCTGCATGACGAGGAGGGAGTAGTTCACCCTCGGGGCTGAGGGTATGTACCAGTAGCTATGTGTTTGATCTCTCTCTATCTCGTGTTCTTGATAAGGCACAATCTTGATGTACCGTGAGCTTTGCTACTATAGTTGGATCTTATGATGTTTCTGCCCCTCTACCTTCTTGTGATGGATTGAGATTTCCCTTTGAAGTGATCTTATCGGATTGAGTCTTGCGTGGGATACCCGTGGTGACAATGGGGTATTCTATTGATACACTTGATGTATGTTTTGGTGATCAACTTGCTGGTTCCGTGACCTTGGGAATCTATGCATAGGGGCTGACACACGTTTTTGTCTTGACTCTCTAGTAGAAATTTGGGGCACTCTTTGAAGTTCTTTGTGTTGGTTTGAATAGATGAATCTGAGATTGTGTGATGCATATCATATAGTCATACCCGCGGATACTTGTCGTGACATTGGAGTATCTAGGTGACATTAGGGTTTTGGTTCATGTGTGACTTAAGGTGTTATTTTACTACGAACTCTAGGGTTGTTTGTGACACTGATACGCCTCCAACGTATTCTATAATTTATGGAGTATCCATGCTCATATATTATCATTCTTGGATGTTTTACAATAATTTTATAGCAACTTTATATCATTTTTTGGGACTAACCTATTGACCCAGTGCCCAGTGCAAGTTGTTGTTTTTTGCTTGTTTTTTACATCGCAGGAAATCAATATCAAACGGAGTCCAAACACCGCGTAGCTTTTTGGAGACTTTTTCTGGACCAGAAGGAACCCAATGGGACTGGGGGGGTGCCCCGAGGGGGGGGGGGCACAACCCACACTACTAGGAAAAGGGCTATAGATAATATGGACATTAATGGCGCACCACATATGTGCTGCGCCACTGCTATATACCAGTGGCGCACCATGTGTCGGTACGCCATTAGTGTCCGTCACACTAATGGCACACCACACCCACGGTGCGCCACTACTAACAAATTCTTTTTTTTTCAAAACTAGTAATGGCGCACCAGGGCATAGTGAGCCATTACTAGTTTTAACTAGTAATGGTGCACCACACACCCCGTGCGCCACTACTAACAATTTTTTTTACTTTTTTTTTCAAAACTAGTAATGGCGCACCAGAGTATAGTGCGCCATTACTAGTTCAAACTAGTAATGGCGCACCACATCCACTGTGTGCCACTACTAATTTTTTTTTGCAAAACTAGTAATGGCGCACCAGCTAAGAGGTGCGCCATTAGTAACCAGGGTTACTAATGGCGCATTTTTAGGTGGTGTGCCATTAGTAACTTGAGACCATCTAGATATTTTGGACAGTCACCTACCACACTCACTTTCCCCACTTCATTCTCTCCACCTCCTCCTCCAAGCTTGTCTCGGCTGCCTCCTCCTCCTCACCTCATTTGCACCATAGATTCACCCAAATTAAGTGGTTAAATTACCTTGTTTTGATAGGTAAGTAAGGGGAAAGCTTTCTTTATGTTGTAGATCTACTTTTTCTCCCTCCAACAACGTGCACATGCACTTTTTATGGCCTAGCTAGATCTACGTATGTTTGTGGTGTTGCATATGTTTGTGGTGTTGCATATATGTTTGTGTTTGCAGGTACCGGTATTTGAAATGCGATAGTTGCTAATATTTTTCCAGAATGTTGATTCATTTCCGTTTCGGCGAGAATTTGGCACTATGCATTCTTTTTGGTCCTATTTTTAGGCAAAGTCATGCCAAATTTTTTCTTGGTTCTAAAATATCGTTTTCCTCTACCCCGCAGGCGACCATGGTCCGCACGATGACCGAAGGCATCGTGAATAGGTTTTTGAGCTCCGCCGAAGGCCGAGATGCTTCAAAAGAACGAGACGGAGATAAGATGTCTGTGTCGAAGATGCAAGCTGAGGAGCCTTATGGACCCGGATTCCGTATAGGTGCGGGACCACCTTCTCTTGCGTGGTTTCATGGATGGCTATCGGCGGCAAGGTGATGAAGATGATTATGAAGTCATCCATGGGGGCCGGGCAAGAAATGAGGAAGGGCAGCAAGACAACCGCGGCGAGGGCGGGCGAGAAGACGAAGAATCTACAGGACATGATCACGAAGTAGATACAGTACATAGTCATCATGTAGAAGATGCCGGACATGATGATGAGGAAGATGCCGGAACAGACGAAGGGCATGATCATGAAGATGAAGATGTCAGAGCAGACGATGATGGACCATCGATGGGCTGGGTGCAGGACCCTCATATTCAAAAGCTGCTTCTCAAGCAGATGGATAACGCAAGAGCTGCCGCCCGAGAGAAAGCCAAGCTGGATCAACTAGAGATAGATGCGGTTACTCCATTTTATGAAGGATGCATGCCCGAGGATACCCGCCTCAAAGTAACGCTCATGGCTGATGGTAAAACACAAAATGACCGACGCATGCTTTGACGAGAATATGTCATTCTGGCACGAACGTCTTCCCAAGGGGAACAAGTGCCCGACTAGTTTCGAGGAGGCGAAGAAAATCGTGTGTCCTCTGGATTTACTGCACGTGAAATACCATGTGTGCATGAACAATTGCAACATTTATCGGGACGAGCACGCGAGTCTACCATATGTCCGGTGTGCGGCGTCAGTCGATACAAGAAGAGGAAGAAAGCTCCTTGAAAAGTGGTGTGGTACTTTCTGATCACTCCTCATCTGCAGGGTATTTCGCGGACCCTAAGGTAGCAAAGCTCCTGCGTTGGCACGCAGATAGGGAGGAGAAGAAGCGATAAGATGACGGAAATGATCCAGGGATAAATAAAAAACACAAGATGCTGAGTCACCCTAAGGATGCGAGCTAGTGGCAAGCGTTGAACTTTGAATACCCAGAATTTTGGGACGATCCGAGGAACATCATGCTGGGCGCGAGCACCGATGGAGTCAATCCGTTTGGCAGCCAGAGAAGCACACATAGCACCTGGCATGTGTTTGTGTGGATGTACAACCTTCCCCCTGGTTGTGCATGAAGAGGAAGTACATTCACATGACTATGCTAATTGAAGGGCCGAAACAACCAGCGAATGACATCAATCTGTATCTGGGGCTGCTGAAAGAGGAGCTAGTCATGCTCTGGAAAACGCCAGCCAATGCATGGGACGTCGCATAGAAAGAATATTTCCCTATGAGAGCCACACTGCTCACGACAGTGCAGGACTATCTTGGTTACGGATATGTCGCGGGGCAGGTGGTCCACGGATTTTATGGATGCGTCAGGTGCATGGATGACACAATGTATCGCCAGCTAGATAGAGATCTCCGGTCTTTGAAAACCGTGTTCATGGGACATCGAAGGTGGCTTCGCGATGATGACTCATGGAGAAAACACAAGGATCTGTTCGATGGTGAAACCGAACCCCGAAGACGCCCGCGTACGAGGAGCGGCAAGGAAATAGACGAGCTGTTGGAAAATTGGAAAGATTGCCCACTGCCGGGAAAGAAGCAAATGGCGCTAGAGCCGGGAAAGAAGTGAAAGGCGCTAGAGCCGCTGCTGATGGTATGGAAAATGAGGTCTGTTTTCTAGGACTTGCCGTACTGGAAGATCCACCGTGTGCCTCACAACCTTGGTGTCATGCATATCACAAAGAACGTGTGCGAGAGTCTGCTTGGTACCCTGCTCAACATGCCGGAGAGGACCAAAGGTGGGCCGAAAGCAAGGGCAGACTTGAAATCAATGGGCATTAGGGAGGAGCTTCACGCTACACTACAAGAAATATGTCAACTTGTGACCTTGACTATTGGTCACTGAAAGGTCACTGTTTTCCATTTGCGACCTTTTTGTGACCAAAAACAGAAGGTCAAAAGCTGGCCGTCGTAAACTGACATTCACGACATTCTCTGTGAGAAGGTCGTAGATGTTTACGACCAAAATATGCCTACTGTTCTATTTTGGTCACTAGCAACCTCCCCTGGCCAGGTAGGCATCCAACGTGGCAAGCTGATGTGGCACAAGAATCAGCCCAGTCCAATTAGGTTTTCTACATGGGCCTAGCCCAACAATTCAGCCTTTTTAATGTATTTTTTTCCTGTGCTTTTATTAGCTACATGGGTCTGGCCCAACAATTCAGCCTTTGATTTCTTTGCATGGCCCTTTTAACAGCAGGTTTTCTTTTTGATCATGTATTTTTCTGGGCCATTTCTTTGCTGGGCCTCTCATGTTTTTCCCTCAAAAATAATTGTCCAATATAACTTGGGCCAAGCCCAGTTCCGAAAAAAATTGATCCAATCCAAAAAAAATAATTATTATGCCATATACATTTTCAAAGCAACGTGCAATGTTATTATATTAGAACCATTCATTCCAGCAATACAACAGAACAATCTAGCGCAATAGAACAGTCTAGCTGGCTGGCTGGCTGAGCTACTACTGACTAACTGCATTTGCATGGCGCCCATGACATGATATGCTGCTGCTGCTGCTGATGGTGGCTGGTCATTTGGTGCTGGCTGGTCATTACAACAGAACAGTCTAGCACAACAAAACAGTCTAGCATTACAATAGAATAGTTACAGAGATCAATCTTGAGAGAGCCCTATCAGTCTAGCACCATCCACTCATACCATCCCGGGAGCAGAAGTTATACCTGATTATTACAACAAAGCAATCTAGTGTTAGTAAGTTTCTTTTTACAGTATGTATAGTTCAGGTGAAGAAGAGAAGGAAGAAGAGTTCTTCTTACTTCTCCCTGAAGCTCTGTTGTTGCTGCTGCTTGGCGGTGGCGGCGAAGAACTCGTCCATCCCGAGAGAGCTGCGTCGGGAATGGTTCCTGGCTCCGGTCGCCCAGCCAGGGGTGCTCATCGTCTCCGAGCTGTAGATCAGGCTACACGGCGTCGTCTCCCTAGCGCCCCTGCAAGAAACCAACCAATAGCACAACATGAGGTTCAGAAGCTAGAAATGCAACACGAGGTCTTGACAATTACTACATATGCAAGCTGGGTTGGTGAGCTCAGATGACAACAAGCTACAGGAAGTTGAACACGACAGCTCAATTCCTAGCATGATCCTATCCACAAGCTACAAGAAGTTGAACAATAGAGGTGTGGTGATCAAGTATATAAACACTCCTAGCAGCTAATTATATAAGAGCACTGCTCATAATGAAGAGCAAAGTATTTTTATGGGGAGGAAAGACTCCCAGCTTCACCACCCCCCAGGATATGCATTCAAACAAGAATTTATTAGTGAAGAAAGAAAAGAGCGGCTCCCCTGTTTTTGCTGGAACTGCAGTAGCCTAGCTTAGATTCAAACAAGAATAACGCCATCGTCTAGAGCTTCTCCAGGTCGGCGGTGAGGTCTAGGTTGGGGGAGAGCATGAAGCCAGCCCCGGCTGCAATGGCGATGACCAGCAGGCTGCCCTTCAGGCAGGTGGCGCCGCGCGACAGCCTCCCGATGATGGCCTTGCAGTACTTGCCTACTTCCTTGATGGAAGCCTTCTCCCCAGAGTCCTCTTCTTCCTCCAGAGCATCCTCATTCTGCAATACCAACCCATGTGCAGAAGATTAGAACATGCAGATATGTGCAGGGATATGTTGAGGGTTCAGTAAAAAACTATCTTTGACCAAAAGGTAAATTAGCTTTGCATACATGCTTAAAAAGTGTCAATGCCACATATGTCTCGTTTTAACATCATAACAGCTTGAACTACTTTCTACAGAGCATTTGCTAGTAGAAAAACTATGCACATAAAGTATGATCACGATGGACGATATGCAGATATATGCGGGGATGTAAATATTACTTGCAGGGATATGGAGGTGTATATTTGATCAGCAGGTAAATTAGCTACGGCATGCAAGCTTAAAAAATGCCAATGCCACATATGTCTCATTTTTGCATCACAGCAGCCTGAACTACTTCCTACAGAGAATTTGCTAGTAGAACAAGTATGCACATAAAGTACAGCCGGAATGGATGAAAGCATCTGAACAGTAAAAAACACTAGACATGGAATCCAGTAACAGCAAATCGATATATACTACTAGACTATACGATAAGCAAGTAGAGCAGTATAGATTCAGGCACCACAAACAAGCTATCAAAAAAGAAAAAGAAAAACACTCACGCACTGCAAACGCGTCAATACTATTCAGACTTACAAATTTGAGAAAAGCATACAAATTGGCTACCTAAAACACTGCAAGGGAAGGGAGTGTGCTTCTGGTGGTGCCGGAGATGGATGCTTCTGCTGCTGGCCTTCACCGCCCCTGACGCTGCTGCTCATGGACGGAAACCGCATCGTGTTAGGGAAGAGGATGGAAGGGAATGCAATGGACGAAGAAATCGAAAAGGAGAGGAGAGGACAGGGGGCTGACCGTCGGGGTTCTCCATGGCGTCTGCGTCGGGGCAGCCTTCCCGTCCATGCCATGGTGGCCCAGAGCGCGAGCGACGATGACATGCTGGATGGATCTGGTAGCGAGAGGAGACGAGGTGAGGAAGAGAGGATCTGGTAGGGAGAGGAGAGGAGGTGAGGTAGAGAGGGGACCAACCTTAGTCGCTGGAGACACGCCGACGACGCGGTGGACCAAACCCTATCCACGGGAGACGGTCGCACGTGGCCGCTGGAGCACGCGAGCACCGGATCTGGGCAGAGCACGAGGCCGTCGCCGCCCCTCCCCCGCCGCGGGGCCGGGTGCGAGTCGCCTCCCACGAAAGGAGATAGAGACAGAGCCGGCGCAGACATGGATGGGACTCGGACGCGCGGCGGAGGTGGTTGCCGAGGCAGGCGCGGAGAGGGGGTGGGTCGCCGGGATTCGTGGCGTGGTGGAGGCGTCGTGAGGAGGGAAGGAGGAGAGGGCGAGGGAAGGAGGGCGCCGCCGTCAGTGACGGGAAGTGAGAGAGAGAGAGGGAGGCCACGTCAATCTGGATCGGGGAGAGAGAGAGAGGGAGGCGATGTCGATCTGGATCGAGGAGAGAGAGAGGGAGGCGACGGGCGGGGGGGAGAGGGAGGTGGGGAGAGGAAGGCGGTGGGCGTGAGTGAGGTAGGGTTTGGTGCGGTGGGTTTCTTCATATGGATAGACGGTTGGATTGCTAGCAATGGATGGATGGATCTCTGCCATGTCATCGATCCATGTGACAGATGGTTCCACCAATCAGAATCTAGCATATGTAATTGCGCTTTTTCTCTTTTGTTTCTTTTATATTTTTTACCCTCTAATTTTGGGTAAACACTCAACATATTAGCCTGATGTTGTATGTTTAAATGACCCAATATTGTGCACATATGTGTACCTTAGGATTTCAAACAATGATGATTTTGTAGTCTTCATTTGCATTGCACACAAAAATCAATTTTCCATTTTTCGAGTGCCCCAAATGAGTTTTTTTGTGAAGACCTACCATATATTTGTTGCAACATTGGACCAAATCATTTTACTAAAATATTAGGCCACATTTTATGCACAATTGACCAAATGGCTAGGTGTCAGAAGTTTTGATCCACCTGTCCCGAAAAAGACAAAATTTCGATGATTCAGCTGGAAGCGGATCAAAATTGAACTGCAGCTGCCTCATAGTTTGCTCTTTATTTTTTCCAAAAATCATTTTAAGTAAAAAAGTATCTATTTAATCATAGAAACACGAAAAAAATTCAAAGATTCAACCACTAGCTACGAACAGCCATGCCCGCCATTTTGACCGCATTTTGAAACGGGCATAAAAAATTCAAAAAAAATCAAAAAATTGGAAAACCTTCGCATAGTGTCATTATATGTGACCAGGTTGCGAGGAAAAATAATAAAATTGTAATACGATAATTATTTTAAAAAAGTGTTCTCAGAAATGGTTGAATCATGCGTGGAGATTCATGTCTTTCAAGCCAAATGATCAATCTTATGGCCACATTCATGGCATAGTTTGTTCAAATGATCTCATACTGTGCACAAGGGTGCCTCTTAGAATTCCAAACAATGTTGCCTAAGGGAGTTTTCATTTTCTTTGCGCGGAAAATTCATTTTCCATTTTTCGAGTACCCGAAATGAGTTTTTTTGTGAAGGACCTACCATATTTTTGTTGCAAAATTGCACCAAATAAATTTTATAAAATACTAGGCCATGTTTAATGCACAATTGACAAAATGGTTGGGTGTCAAAAGTTTTGATCCACCTCTCGGACAAATTCCCGCCGATTCAGTTGGAAACGGGTCAAATTTGAACTGCAGCTGCCTCATAGTTTGCTCTATATTTTTTCCAAAAATCATTTCTAGGTACATAAGTATCTATTTAATAAGAGAAACATCAAAAGTTTTCCAAGATTCAACCACTCGCTAGGAACGGTCAAGCCCACCGTTTTGACCGCATTTTGAAACGGGCATAAAAAAATGGAAAATTGGAAAACCTTCGCATTGTGGCATTATATATGGCCAAGTTTCCAGGAAAGATAATAAACTTGTAATACGGAAATTATTTAAAAAAGTGTTCTCAGAAATGAGCTATCATGCGTGAAGATTCATGGCTTTCAAGCCAAATGATCAGTCTTATGGCCACATTCATGGCATAGTTTCTTCAAATGATCTCATATTGTGCACAAGGGTGCATCTTGGAATTCCAAACAATGTTGATTTGGGGACTTTTCATTTTCTTTGGACGGAAAATTCATTTTCCATTTTCCGAGTGCCTGAAATGCGGTTTTTTTGTGAAGTACCTACCATATATTTGTTGCAAAATTGTACCAAATAAATTTTCTAAAATACTAGGACATATATAATGCACAATTGACAAAATGGTTGGGTGTAAAAAGTTTTGATACACCTCTGGTGAAAAAGTCAAATTCCCGCCGATTCAGCAGGAAGCGGGTCAAATTTGAACTGTAGCGGCATTATAGTTTGCTCTTTATTTTTTCCAAAAATCATTTTTAGGTACATAAGTATCTATTTAATCAGAGAAACACCAAAAAAATCCAAGATTCAACCACTAGCTAGGAACGGTCATTCCCGCCGTTTTGACCGCATTTTGAAACGGGCATAAAAAATTCAAAAAAAAATCAGAAAATTGGAAAACCTTCGCATTGTGTCATTATATGTGACCAAGCTTCCAGGAAAGATAATAAACTTGTAATACGGAAATTATTTAAAAAAGTGTTCTCAGAAATGAGCTATCATGCGTGAAGATTCATGGCTTTCAAGCCAAATGATCAGTCTTATGGCCACATTCATGGCATAGTTTCTTCAAATGATCTCATATTGTGCACAAGGGTGCATCTTGGAATTCCAAACAATGTTGATTTGGGGAGTTTTCATTTTCTTTGGACGGAAAATTCATTTTCCATTTTCCGAGTGCCTGAAATGCGGTTTTTTTGTGAAGTACCTACCATATATTTGTTGCAAAATTGTACCAAATAAATTTTCTAAAATACTAGGACATATATAATGCACAATTGACAAAATGGTTGGGTGTAAAAAGTTTTGATACACCTCTGGTGAAAAAGTCAAATTCCCGCCGATTCAGCAGGAAGCGGGTCAAATTTGAACTGTAGCGGCATTATAGTTTGCTCTTTATTTTTTCCAAAAATCATTTTTAGGTACATAAGTATCTATTTAATCAGAGAAACACCAAAAAAATCCAAGATTCAACCACTAGCTAGGAACGGTCATTCCCGCCGTTTTGACCGCATTTTGAAACGGGCATAAAAAATTCAAAAAAAAATCAAAAAATTGGAAAACCTTCGCATTGTGTCATTATATGTGACCAAGCTTCCAGGAAAAATAATAAACTTGTAATACGGCAATTATTTTTAAAAAGTGTTCTCAGAAATGAGCTATCACGCATGAAGATTCATGGCTTTCAAGCCAAATGATCAATCTTATGGCCACATTCATGGCATAGTTTGTTCAAATGATCTCATATGGTGCGCAAAGGTGCATCTTGGAATTCCAAACAATGTTTCCTAAGGGAGTTTTCATTTTCTTTTCACGGAAAATACATTTTTCGTTTTTCGAGTGCCCAAAATGAGTTTTTTGTGAAGGACCAACCATATATTTATTACAAAATTGGACCTAATCAATTTTATAAAATACTAGGCCATATTTAATGCACAATTGACAAAATGGTTGGGTGTCAAAAGTTTTGATCCACCTCTGGTGAAAAACATAAATTCTCGCCGATTCAGAAGGAAGCGGGTCAAATTTGAACTGCAGTTGCCTCATAGTTTGCTCTTTATTTTTTGCAAAAATCATTTCTAGGTACATAAGTATCTATTTAATCATAAATACATGGTTTGGTGGCGAGACATCGAGGTTTAGACGGTGGCCGAGGGCCCCAACTCTAGAGCACGTAAGCTCGCATGCCCGCCGCGTGTTCATTGTGTGACCATGGCGTTGCCATGCGTTCTGGGCGTCCTAGGTATGTCTAGTGGGTTGGGCACTCCCCAGGTATGTGCTAGGAAGAAAATTACAACATAAGATTCTCATGAGGGAACTCCCCAGGACGGTGGCGGAGGGCCCCAACTTTGTGAAGGAACAATGCTCAAAGATGAATTAGCAGCCAAGTGTTTGATTAACGGTACGGGAAATGCACATGGCCAATGCGCATGAATTTTGGCTGAGGATGATCATATACTAAGAAGAATGTGTTCACAAATTTTTAGGGAAATCAAGAATATGTAAATAACATTTCCTTCACAAAGTGCTGCTCTGAACAGAATAGGAAATTGAATATTGTTCAGTTATTTTTGAACTAGAAAAGGAAGGTTTTTGACATATTTGATGAACATATGATCCAAACAATTTATGAGAATTTTTTGGGAATTTATGGAATAACAGAAATATAGGTTGCTTCACAACCTAGGGGAAAAATTGACACATGGACATGACACGTAGGCAAAACTGATGAGATGGCGCCTAGTCATCACAACCCACCACAATTTACAAGGCTATGACCATCTATATTGGTCATTAACAACTAGAAATAAGCTAGCAGACCAGCGCTATTTGCTTTATGACCATTTCGTGTAAGGAAATTACGACCTTTCTAACCAAAATGGCCGCAATGGTTTAGGGTTTGAAGCCCCCCGAACAGCTTTTGACCAATTGGTCTCAGATGGTCATAGATCTATGACCAATTCTTCCAGGGTCACTGACAGAAGGTCACTAGTTAACATATTTCTTGTAGTGCTAATGATGATGATGATGAGGCGAAGCAGGACACGGAAAGTTGTCGCAAAGGCAAAAAGGCCAAGAATACCGAAAATGACTACCCTCCCGCGTGCTTCACTCTAAGTCAGGAGGAGACCGAGCAGTTTTTCACCTGCCTCATAGGAGTAAAACTTCCTTACGGTTACGCGGGGAAGATAAGCAGATACCTAGACTCAGCGAAGCAGAAGTTCAGCGGGATTTAGTCTCACAACTGTCACGTGCTGATGACGCAGAAACTTCCAGTTGCAATCTGTGGGATCATGGACGCGCACGTCTGTGAAACACTATTTGGCCTATGCAACTTTTTCGATGTCATCTCTCAGAAGTCGGTTGGCGTGAGGCAACTCAGAAGCTACAGGAAGAGATCATGGTGATACTATGCGAGCTTGAGATGTACTTCTCGCCCGCATTCTTCGATGTTATGGTGCATCTGTTGGTCCATGTCATGGAGGATATCATCCAACTCGGGCCGATGTTCCTTCACAACATGATGCCGCTTGAAAGGATGAATGGTCTCATCAAAGGAAACGTTCACAACATGTCACGTCTAGAGGGAAGCATAGCCAGGGGCTTTCTGACCGAAGAGTGCATCTCCTACTGCATGAATTATCTAGGCATCGAGAACCCCGTTGGTCCGCCCATCAAGAGGCACCTCGGCAGGCTCGCTGGATGGGGTCACCGCGATGGTCGCCGCGAAATGCATGTCGACTTCAAGGGCCGACTCGCCGACTTTGAAGGAGCAAACCTAGTCACGCTACAACACATAGACATGGTTGATCATTGGGTGGTAGAGCACAAAACCTTTATTGAGAAGACGTACAATGAACGAGGCCAACAGAGGACGGATGGAGATATAATCAAAGAGCACAACTCATGTTTCACGCGTTGGTTCAAGGAGAAGCTTCTGTTGTACCATTTACATGAGGATTGATGGTTATTAGATTGATGGTTATTAGAACTCCGGGGTAACAATGGAATCCTACACCGTTAACGAAAAGGACAGATACTACGGAAGGATCCAGGAGATCTGGGAGCTGAGCTACGCTGGAGAGAAGGTCCCGATGTTCCATGTCAGATGGGCCAAGAGCGTCCTAAAAGAAGACCGGTATTTCACCACCATGGTTATACCCGAAGCCAAATCCAAGACCGCGAGCGCAAACGTCACCGCCAAAAATGAGCCATGGGTACTGGCTTCCCAAGTGGACCAATGCTTCTTCATTACCGACCCTTCAAAGCCCAGTCGTGTTGTCGTGAGGAGAGGAAAAAGGAAGATCATCGGAATGGATGGAGTCGCCAATGAGAAAGACTTCGACAAGTACGGTGACCCAAAGATGGAACATGACGACGACGATGAAGTGCCATACACCACAAGAATAAGCAGGACCACCCTACCTAAAGGACGTACGTTCAACAGAAGAACTCCGTTTGCGAAAAAGAAGGGCAAGAAGATTGTGAAAAGATAGCTAGCTAAGATCGATTGTATTTAAATCGTAGTCTTCATTTCTCGATTGTATTTTGACATATTGAAATGATATTTCTTCTGTTCTAGTGTCCTCATGAATATTTATTTTTGTTTATTATGGTATTGAATTTCTAACTCACAAAAAGTATTGAATTTGTTAATATTTTTTGAACTCATGAATATTTTTAAATTTCATGGGCACTTTTTGAATTCATGAATATTTTTTTCAAATTTTATGATATTCTTTTCATATTCATAAATGTTTTACCAATTCACAAATGAATGCAACTAAAAATCCAAAAAAAATTGGATGATATTTTTAAATAACAAATTTGATGATATTTTTTCATATTCATAAATATTTTGAAATAAAAAATTTGATGATATTTTTTCACATTCATAAATGTTTTCAAATTTGATTGTCATTTTCTAAAAAAATATTAGATGCAACTAAACAATTTTTTTTACTAATGGCGCACCAGGAGAAGGTGCGCCATTGCTATCAATGTACTTATGGCGCACCCCTAGGACGTGCGCCATTGGTATACCAATTTTTATGAATTTTTTTCAAATATTTTCAAATAACAAATTTGATGATATTTTTTCATATTCATAAATATTTTCGAATAACAAATTTGATGATATTTTTTCACACTCATAAATGTTTTCAAATTTGCTCGTCATTTTCTAAAAAATTATTAGACGCAACTCTAAATAATAATTAAAAAAAAGTTACTTATGGCGCACCCCTCGGTGGTGCGCCATTCCTATGGATATACTTATGGTGCACCCCTGGGAGATGCGCCATTGCTAACCTTCCCCCCTCTATCCCTTTCCCCCTCGCCCCCTCCTTCTCGATCGCTATCCCCCCTTGCCGGATCCCCCTCGCCGCCGCTGACCCCCAGCACACTCCCCCGCTCCGCCGCC
>NC_057813.1:641880968-641929237 GCF_018294505.1 Triticum aestivum
CGAACCCTCCGCGGCCCCCTCCGTCCACTCCAGGAGTCGTGCCTCCTCTGTTTGCATCAAGCACGCCAAGGGTCGGCGGGGATCGCCACTACATCGACGCGACGATCCTCTTCTTCAACCTCGGTCGCCGGCGCGCCATCGCCCAACTACTCTGCTCTGACCACTCCAACCTTTCCCCGAGCACGCCTACGGCTCCGCGGTGAGCTCCTCTCCCAGCTCCCCCTGTTTCCCCTTTGAATCCATCACCATAGATGTCGTCCCCATCCCCGCGCGCGCCCTGCTGCACCTGACGCCGTCCCGCGACCGTGGCCGAAGGTCCATCTACGCGCATGAACTGCTGTTGTTGCTTTGCTGCGACACTGCGCCTCCTTCCGCTTTTGGCTGCCTTGGGAGCCCCTTCACCAGTCACATGTTGCTCCGCTAACGGCCCCGCTGCTGGACTCGCCAGCTACCTTCGGTTGCTGCTGCCACGGCCTCCAGCGCTGCCGCTCATTGTTCCTCTAACCGTGCTCGGCCATGGCCAAGTCGAGCGTGTGTCCGTCCTAGTAACTTGGAACATCATTGTTGCTACCTCAAATGCAGCCAGCCAGCAGGCTGAGTAGTAGCTAGGATAGTTTCTTTCTTGCTGCTGGTATGGTGTGGTTTGTTGATGAACATATCCTGTCACTCACTCTGCCGGTCTGATTATTTGTACTGATGCTCTCTTGAGTTTCATCCATTCTGCAAAAATTGGAGCCAAGATACATCCCTCTTGATCTTCTCTAGAAAGGAATTCAATCTGTACCCTTGAAGATTTTAATAGACGTACAGGTCGTATTCGAGCTTAATTAGAAATGGGTACCATAAAAAGTTTGTATGCCAGAAGTTAATTTAAAATTTTATTTATGGTGCAGAAACAACACAATTATTCAGGTGTAAAACTTTTGCTAAATGCCTGAAACTGAAGAAATGCTACTTACCATTGTTCGTCAGAGTCAGAGACCATGCATTTTGGTTCAGTTGCCTAATACTACATCACAATGCATTGCCCCGAGATTTTCAGTATTCAGACTTCAGTTGCTGCTACCTCTACTGTTCTCTTTCTCTCTCTCTCAAATTTTTGTAACCTTGAGTAGTGTAATGTTCAGAATTGTGTAATGTTCAGGGTTGTCTAATATTCAGACTTGACTAGTTCTAACCTCATACATAAACCCTAAATACCCAATCCCTTCTACTCACCACATACGCTCATTTATTTTTCCTTTTGATGAGCAACAGGTTAGTGGATTGGTCAGGGATCTGAAGGTCAGTGGATTCCGAGCAGCCAGATCAAAGGTAACTGAAGAAAACACCATTGCTCTGTTTTGCTTGTGATGGCCTGAATGATGGTGTAGAGACGTTCTTTTGATTTTTGTGATGGTCATATTTGTTACATCAGATCAACTAGACATGATTTGTTACATAGTTGTAGACATGTTTTGTAGATACTTGTGATGGTCTGATAGTTGTAGACATGTTCTTTCACCATACCCCAATCACCATGAATTGGTAAGCTACTGGTTACTGCCATACCCCAAACCATGAACAAGCTAGTTGTTCCTAAGGAAAACACCATGTAAGGTTTAATATGCTTCTCTAAATGAAAACACCATGTTTATGAACACTTTGACATTGACTATATATTTTTCACACAAAACAAGTACTTGGAGTTCTATCTTCCATGCACTAGCCTATCAATGGCGAAAGAGAAAAAACACTGACTAATAATATCAACATTTCTGTCCATGCTTCGATGCAAAAAAAAAACATTTGTGTCTATCTTCCATGCACTAGCCTATCAAAGCTCTTTTTACCGACTGTAAGGCAGTGTGCAATGCAAGACCTGCATTAGTTAGTGGATGAGGCCACGAGACCAGCTTTAGGGTTTAGGGCTTAAGACAAGAGGAGAAAGAAAGGGTTGTCCATATGAAAAGATACCATCATTATTGTTTCCATGAATGTGGTGTAATATATGTGGCATGTGTTTGTTCATCTTTTCTGCAAGAGCATCTTTGAGTCCTCACACCTTCTAGTGGTGCTGGTGTCTTCACCCAAGAAGATATATTGCTGGGTTTTGTCTCCGACCATCGTGTCGTGATGATTTTGCAGGTACCCCGAGAGGCCCTTGAGTTTGCCGGAATGTGGATTAACTTCCGTTCCGGCAAATTCGGGTACTCCATATGTCCTATTTTCAGCAAAGGTCATGCTGAAATTTTTCGTGAATTTTAGCATGACTTTGCTAAAAATAGGACATATGGGGTACTTGCGACTAATGCATGGGCCGGGGTATCTTAGTACTTAATTAAGTAGGATCAACTGCCTCTTGTGTTATACATATAGAAGTGTGATATGTTTACTGTCTCTTGGTGTTTGTCCTTCGAGAAGTACCTAGTTCATGTGTGGACAGATGAAACCATGAGTCGTTTATAGTTCAAGAAAAGAATGTTATCATTATTGTTTGGGGGTTGAAATAATCTGTTTGTTGCACCTTTTGCACTTTCTAGTTGAAAACTATTAAATGGAGATACTAGATTAGCTTCTCGAGGTATCCCATTAAATATTATTCATTACTGCCTGCTCATAATTTTTTTTGCACAACTAATATGCAACTGCCATAGGTGGCAATAGAGCCAAGTGATTAGGCCCAACTTAGAATTCTCCTTCCCTTTTCTGTCGGCACTTGCATGTCACTGTTGGCTATTTTTTTAACTATTGTGCCATACTTGATAGGGTATATTATTAGAAGATACCCATATATATCAGTCAACCTAGGGATTAGCTTTAAGGATGCCTCGGTGTCGACAAACCCTAAATGATAAAAGCTTAGCTTTTAGGATGCCTCGGTGTTGACAAACCCTAAATAATGATACCATGATAATTCCTCGCAAACCAACCCCTAAATAACACTGAGCCATTATGCCGTCACCCTTGAAGCCTTGCGGGCATTTGCAGCCCTTAGCTTGTTCACTCTGTAGATTTCCAAAATTCAGTTTTGTACCGCACACTGAAGCCGCAAGAAAGAAAACTGCAATTTAAAACAGATGATCAATTTTCAGCCCTTGGACTAGTTTTGTATTTTTTTCATACACTCAGATACCCTTGCTTGCCATGTGTGTGAGAGAGATAGTGAGAGGAGACAAGAAGAAGGGGGTTAGGAAGGGACTTGGAACTTAGCAACAACACACTAACAACAAATTCCTCGAGAATTAGGTTATTTGGTCAACTTAGAGATCTTGTTCCTTGACAATAACCAACTTTTTGACCAAACTTTTTTCCTATTTACAGCGAACATGGCCCACAACGATGAGGTCGGCAGTTTGGGCAAGCTATTCTGGGAGCTGTCCCAGGAGATGGAGGAAGAACCTCACCGCTATGAGGACGGCGCGGAAGACACCGACCCTGACTACACAACCCCTACTGGCGTCGGGGATGACACCACTGATGGTGCCGCCGAGGATGCCACCACTGATGATGGCAGCACACGCATAGATGGCAGCCAACCGAAGAGGCAACGGAAGGACCGGCGCCCGAACGTGCTCGGCACCGTCAAGGAGTAATTTACTGAAGTGTCCTTTGAGGGGCATCCAAGGGTGCCCAAAGAATTAGTCAAGGGGTATGCGGGACAGCTCGGGTGCATTCTCCGGATCACCGTCTCGATCAACACCGAGAACCTAAGGCATCGTGACCAAGGGAATTTGCGCAACCTCCTCTTCACGAAGCTGCACGAACGATACAAGTTCCCCTGTGATGTCGCAAACACACGCCTCTCAGGGAATAAAGTGAACAGTGCCGCCATCGCAAAGATGAGCACGACCCTGGTTACTTGGAGAGGCACAGTGAAGTGAGTGATTGAAAAAGGTGATAGTTATGAGAAGATCAAGGAGAAAAATCCTTCGATCAGAGAAGATGACTACAAGGAGTTCAAGATCAAGTGCGAGAGAAACGCAACTGTGGAATCAAGTCAGTGGGGGAAATATATGCGGGACTTGAACTTAGGGGTCCACCAACTCGTTCCCGGCGGTTACAGAGTGGCGGACCCTATATGAGACAAGGAGGACGTGGAGCGTGCTGAGCAAGGCCTACCGCCCCGCTTCGAGAAATACCATGGCAAGCAGACCAGGAACTGTGTCAGGGCCCGGTACAAGGTGGACCCGATAACAAAGGAGCTTGTTCTGGTAAGGAATACACCCCCGCGTAATTAGCTCCATATGGTTGCATTCTAATTAATGAAGCCAAATTTCTAAATGGTTCACATTCCTTCCGTAGGACACTGCAAACAGTAGCGCGGGGTCGTCTCAGAGCTCCCCTTGGGACATCACTTTAAATAGGGCATTGAACGTAATGAAAAATAGGGATAAGTTCAGTAAGCCGTCGTCAGCTGTTCGTGTGGCCGGCAAAGGCTTGTCCACGAAATGGTCGTCATACTATAACGCTGGTGGGCGAAAGGAGAGAAAGACCAGCTCGAAAAGCCAATCGCGCGAGGTTCAAGAACTCAAGGCACAAGGGGCATGGATTCCGGATATGGTCCAAGAGCAATTGCAACACCAACTGGGAACGATGCTCACCTCCATTTTTCCTGCCTTGATTGACGGGCTGCAGGCGTGGATTGCGGGTAGCCAACAGGGGCCGCCCCCGGTTCCCAGCTTCACGGCAAGCAACTCACACAACACACAGGCGGCGCCATTGGTGTCTCCGGCGGAGGCGGTATTGGTGTCTCCGGCACCGGTGCGGGCATTGGAGGTTAATGCACCCGGGTGTGCAAAGAATACGCCGGCCGGCACCTCGGTAGAAAGCGGCACCTCCATCACTTGCTCGCCCGCCGTTGGCGATGCCTCGACATTAGCCGAGCTCGATGCCATCACGGTAACTAAGCCTCTCGGTCGATGACTTCATCTCCTTGCCTTTGACTGGGCATCCCTGACGCCCTACATGTTTTCGCAGGGTGCCGCCAACGTTCCATGCACTCTCCTGCACTCGTGGGCGCCGAGTTGATCGATGTCGCCAATGCCACCCATCGTGTATAGGGTTCAACTAGTTCGGGTGCTACCAGGCTGCGACGACTTGTTACCTCCGTTTCGACCCACTAGGACCAACGAAGATGATGTGATGACCCTCAGCGCTTGCTTAAGCTGGCCCCTGCTTTGGCCAAAGAGCCAGATTTGTTTTGGGGCGAGGGACACCACTCCACTGACAACACCGCCAGTCGTGCCGGCGCCAAGCCATGGCAAGACCGCCGCAACACTACCGGACATGCCGGACATGCATATGGCACAGGATCCATACATGCATATGGCACAGGATGCGGATGACGATGACAACGACGATGATGATACATTTACCAACGTCGATAAGTACTTTGCCGAACATGGGTACGGTGACGAATTCTTGGGGCCTCCTTCTCAAGAACCCATCCCTGCAAAAGACGACCGCGATCTAGCTGGTACCGCGGAGAAACCCAATTGCAACAGGCGTCGTCTGGAGTTCAGTTCTCAAGAGACGCCTCCAGCTGCCGCCTTCACCGAGCCTCAGATGACCGAGGTGAGAAATATTATCATCCCCAACACACTCAAGAAGGTGGTCTTTGAGCAGAACTCGATCCCATTACAGCAGCAGAAGAAGAAGGGACGGAAATGAAAGACTAACAAGGGTGCGAGCCAGCCGGCACCGAGTACGATCTGTGCTCAGGACATGCCACCTTCACCTAAGGATATCTCGAGGAGGGCGCATCTGGCGGGTAGACCGATGCTACCGACTAATCTGCTCAATGCTGCAACCGGTGCTATGCAGAGTCTACATGACAATGTTCTTTCTTTGGAGAAGTGGCATCTCTCCGATAATGATGTGGCATACCCGGTTTTCATGGCCAAGGTGCCAGAGGGAAAGGGCTTTGTCGATAGCGCCATCGGGGGTATGATCGTCCTGCGGTGTCTTTACATCTTCGCTATGTTTAACCTTCATCCGCTGCACTACACCTTCATTCAGTTATTTTCGCTGAGTATGGAGATGCGGATCATTAGAGACAAGACCCCGGACATTGTGATAGTCGACCCCTTCTACATGCGTGCCAAGATCTTGGGCAGCGCTGGGGACCGGCAAGTCGCGAGTTCATACCACGAAGGTGTCATTCTGGCAAACCCAGATAAGGATAACTTCATCGTGCCTTACTTTCCCGAGTAAGTCATCCCCTCACCACCCCGTAACATATGATTTCTTAGATTTCGATGGTTCTTTTTTTTCCCTAACATTTCGTGTTTTGTGCAGTGACACACATTGCACACTCATCCTCTTAAGCCCGAAATATTCCATGGCCACGTATTTTGACTCGGACCATCAGTCAAAGAAAGACTACACAAATATCAAGAAAGTTCTTGATGAAGCTCTTCCTGGCTATGCCAGATCTGGAGGCACCTTCAGCAGGCCAATTCGTAGGTACGTCCAGCACGTGGTCACCCACAATACGACGTTCCCCTGTGTCAAGCAACCGCCTGGCGGTCAGAAGGATGCCTACTACACCCTCCATCACATGCGGGCGATCATATGGGACCATAATCACCTTCTGCTACCAAATAATCTCAAAGATTTGGCCGCATGCTTGTCGGCAATCCAGGACACGGACATCAGAAAACAATTTTTTCGCGTCCAGTCGGAGTTTGCGGAAATCATCCATCAAGATGTCCTTCATATGTCAGGGTACTTCTACCTCGGATATCAACCATCCAACAATGAGATAGAAACAATGCTACAAATGCAGGCTGACAACGACCGCGATTTCATGACCATCACGAAAGACGGCGGCTTCATTCACGCTCCGGCTCCTGAGTCGAATCGAAAGTAGTGATGCTATGTAGTTATGAAATATCGATTAGCTCATGTTGTAATTAAACTTTAATGAACTTGTATGTCTCTTTGGTTTGGACAGTCGTTCAACTTATATGTAATCGATGCTATTTATTAGTAGGACCATGAATCGTGCTATTAATGTATTGCTTTTCTCTTCCGATCCTTTTGTTGCATACTTATATATTGCTTATGTATTGTCTGTGAATTGCTACTAACGTTTTGTTTGGCTAGTGCATAGAGATGCCGTCGTATGTCGTGTACAAGGGTAAGGTTCCCGGAGTCTACGACGACTGGGAGGAGTGTCGAAGACAGGTTCACTGTTTTAGCGGTAACAGTTACAAAGGGTACACCACTAGGGCGGAGGAGGAAGCTAGATACACGCGCTATCTAGCGGGAGAGAGGAGGGAGCATTGGAGGAACCGGATGAAGACCAGTTTCATCACGATGATGCTCATCGTGATGACTGCAACTCTCTTCTATGTGATGGTAGTTTAGATGATCGATGTCGACTTGTAATGTGAAGACAAACTCGCTACTTGCGGTCTCGAGACATGTAATGTTCTAACTTTGTTTGGTATTTTGAATTCAGAGACTAATATGATGAATTGTATTTGGGGACTAATCTTCTATTGTATTTAATAAATCTGTTGTTTATACGTTGTGTTGTCTATATTTTGTGCAGTAATATATTTTGGAACATGTGCAAATATCAGAAAAAAAATTCCTAATATTCATACTAGTGGCGCACCGCACTGCACTTTAATGGCGCACTGCAATAAACACACTAGTGGTGCATTATCTAGGAGTGCGCCATTAGTAACCCAGAGCACAAGGTAAATATGACCCCCTGGGAGGCATAGTAATGGCGCACCGTTTGACATACTAATGGCACACTACCTGGTGCGCTACTATTGTCTGGTATACTAATGGCGCACCTGGTGCGCCATTAGTATTAATTACTAGTGGCGTGACGATAGTGGCGCACCTGTAGTGCACCATTAATGGCCAAAACAGGTGCACCACTAATTAGCATTTTCCTAGTAGTGCCACCAGGGCGCGCCAGGCCCCCCTGGCGCACCCAGGTGGGTTGTGCTCACCTCGGTGGCCTCCCGCACCCCCTCTTTGTACTATAAATTCAAAAATATTCTGAAACCCATCGGGGTTAACCTAGATCAGAAGTTTCGCCGCTGCAAGGTCTCTGTATCCGTGAAAACCAATCTAGACCTCTTTCCAGCACCCTACTGGAGGGGGGAATCATCTCCGGTGGCCATCTTCATCATCCCGGCGGCCACCATGAAGAGCAGGGAGTAGTCCACCCTCGGGGCTGAAGGTTTGTACCAACAGCTATGTGTTTGATCTCTCTCCCCTATGATCTATATCATGGGCTTTGTTAATATAGTCGGATCATACGATGTTTCTCCCCTCTATACTCTTGTTATGATAAACTGAATCTTTACCATTCAAAGTTTTTTCTTGTCAGATTGAATATTCAGATATGAGAACACATGATATACGTCTTGCAATATGAATACTTGAGGTGACAATGAGGTATCTTATTGATTCACTTGGTATGTGTTATGGCATTCAACTCGCGGGTTCCTGCGGTGCTATTGGGGTAATGTATGCATGGGGGTTGATGCACGTTTTTCTCCGACAGAAACTATGGGGTCTCTTTATAGTTCTTTGTGTGGATTGAGTATTATGAATATGAATTTGATTTGGTGTTATTCTAGTACAAATTCTAGGATAGATCGAACGGAAAAAATAACTTTGTGTTATTTTAGTATGAACTCTTGAATAGATCGAACGGAAAATATAGCTTTGAGGTGGTTTCGTGACCTACAAACAATTCCTATCTTTTGTTCTCCGCTAATAGGAACTCGGGAGTGATTCTTTATTGCACTTTGAGGAATAATCATATGATCCAACTATGTTAGCATTGTTGAGAGGTTGCACTAGCGAAAGTACGGACACTAGGCCTCATTTTTAAGCACTGCAACACCGTTTTTGTGCCCGATTACTATTTTCTACCTTGATGTTTTTATTTGTTCAGATTATAAAAATATATTTCTACCATCCATCACTACAGAAAAGACACATCCATGACATTTTGGGCCGAACAATTTCTTTTCCTGTCATGCTTATGACACTTCTATGACGATAATTGTGACAAAACCCAGTATCATCGTAGATGTGGTGGGCTCCCACTTCTATGACAAAAGATCATGACAGAAAATGGGCTTTTTGTCCTGGGCAGGCCGGAGATGCCGTTGCATGACATTCTTTGGGTCGTCCATGATGAAAAAACCGTGGTAGAAGCGAGGGCGAGGAAAATTTCGGGGAGTTCCCGGTTACGGTGGCTGGTTAGGGGCCGAGTGATGCGCGTTTCTCTCGTACACGTACGCGCATGTGTGCGAGGCGTTGGGCTCTAACTGAACCCGAGCGAGGCTTCACCTAACAGAACTCGAGCGATTGCACTATAGGCTACACATTACTGAACCCGAGCGATCGATCGATTCGTTGCCTACTGCTGCTAACTAAATACGGTCAATGTTGCCTCTGGATGAACAGTGAGCGTTGCTGGGGGGTTGGATGAACAGTTCCTGGCGGGGGCTGGATGAACGTGACCCCATGGTGTTGCCGCTGGATGAATAGGACCTCAATCGATCGAGCCGGTTGGGCGTGGATGAACAGGACCCCGTGGAGGGCTGGATGAACACGACCCCGTGGAGGGAAGGTTGAACAGTAGCCGATGGAAGGCTGGTTGAACAGTAGCTGGTGGAGGGTTGGATGAACAGTAGCCCATGAGGGGTGGTTGAACAGGACCCTGTGGAGAGGGCTGGTTGAACAGTAGCCGGTGGAGGAGCGCGTGGTGGAGGCTGGATGAACAGTCGCAGGTGGAGGCAGGAGGAGGTCGACGGTGGATGAACAATAGCCCGTGGAGGCTGGAGGAGGTCGATGGTGGAGATGAACAGTCTCCTGTGGAGTCCCGTTTTACGGTACGCCACACCCCTGCCGATGAACATGACCCCCGTTTCGACCGTAGTGCTCCAACACAAGTCCGTTTCCTCCATTTTGCCGTACGCCACACCCCTCCCGATCAACTGGACCCCGTTTCGACCGTAGGATGTCTAGCAGAAGTCCGTTTCCTCCGTTTTGCGGTACACCAGACCCATCCCGATGGACAGGATCCCGTTTTGACCATGGCCGGTCGGACACAAGGCCGTCTTCTCCGTTCTGCTATAAGCCAGGCCTCGTTTCCATCGGTTGTTCCGTCCAAGCCCTCCCGATGAACACTACGCCGCATTCCATTCTGACCCAGCCGGTTGGCTCCCCATGAACACGACAACGATGCAGTTTCTCCATTCCAACCTAGCCATGTACACAAGCCCTAGCCGTACGTATGCGCGAGTGGCATTCGAGACCCCGCCCGTATGTACGTACATGGCTGTATTTACATTCTTGCATCGTGGCCGCTGTACGTACGTGTACATGCTACGTGCGCGCCTCTAGTATGACACATGCGCGCCTCTACATCGACCAGTATGTACGTAGACGTTCGCGACCAGAATGACAACGCTACGTACGCTTTGACCAGGTGGGTCCCGACTGTCAGGCACTTCCTTGTGTGCGAATATGTAGTTGGTGGGTCCCAGCAGTCAGGGGGAAATTTTGTTTTGCCCGGAAGCACTTCCTTGCATGGGAAGATGTAGCTGGTGGGTCCCAGCAGTCAGGGAGCGAATCATTTTTTTCCCGTAATATGGACGCACTTCCTTGCATGCAAAGATGTAGCAGGTGGGTCCCAGTAGTCAGGGGGAGAAAAGATTATTTTTTAGGGTAAACAGGATGCAGTTGCATGCATGCGTCTATGGGCGTGGTGCGTCTGCACTGTCAGCCTCTCATGTACAGTCATCTTCCGATGAGTCTTGGTTGTTGACCACGTTGACCACACCGTGCCGAGCGCACAAAGGCCGGTGGACGACGGCGAGGCCGCAGACTGGAATGACCTGGAGATGAGCAAGATGCGGCAGTGGGGTCGTAGATGAAGATGAGTGGGAAACTTGACTGGTTCGGGTGCGCGGTAGCACTACACGGTGCTGCCAACGGGAGACAGGAGCAAGAACAGAGGTTGAATAAGGAGCACGGCTATTGGATTAACATCGAACGGTCCAGCTGCTAGAATCATTTGTTCATTAAGTTGACAAAGCCCTGCGTACACGTCCGCTTAGTAGGCCCACAAGTCAGCCACCAAATCTGACGGGTCCTAGCTGTCAACGAGAGGAATAATTTTTTTGCATAATAAGGAGGCACTTCCTTCCGTGCGAAGATACGTCCGGTGGGTCCCAGCTGTTAGGGGGAGGAAACATTTTTTCAGCTTAATAAGGAGGAACTTCCTTGCATGCGACCATGGACCTAGTGGGTCCCAACCGTCAGGCTCTCCATGTAGAGTCCTCTTCCGATGACTCTCGTTTGTTGACCATGCCGCACCGAGCGCAGCAAGGCGGTGGACGACGGCGAGGCCCCGGACGGGAATGACCAGGAGATGGGAAGACACGGCAGTGGAGTCGCAGATTGAGAGGAGCAGAAGGGTTATAACTGGTTCTAGTGCGGCGTGGGGTTGCAGTTGGTGGAGAATAACAGGAGGTGTGGAGGGGTGGAGGGATAACCTGGCCGACGGTGGGGTAGCACTTCGCAGTGATGCGTGCTAAGCAGAGCCGCTAGCCGCTGGAGGCCGGAACAGGTAGTCCTGGCGATGCTGGAGGAAGCAGATGAGAGATTCAAGGTGCATGTCGGCCGTTGGATATAAATCCAATGGCTGTGGATGTCATAATCATTTGTTGACCAAGTTGACAACGCCCTGCGTAGGCTTCGACCTATCGGCCCACATGTTAGCCTGCAAAAATGTGGCATATATTTAACCCATGTTCTCTAGAATGTACAGTCCATTTGTTGGGCTATGTGAACAAATAATTTCGCGTCAATGCGGCCCATTTATATTTTCTAAGAAATCCCAGCCCATTTGCACTTTCTCTAAATACACGAATTAGCTGGGCTCGTTCTATATATAATGTTAGGTTAAAAGGAGCAATTAATATCAAAAAATAAACCGGAGAGACACATTATATATATATATATAATTAACAAATTAGTGAGTTATTGCTCAAAATAAAAATGAGCACGTTATTATTACATTAGTCCTTAAAATCTTCGCAAGCTTTTATACGCACTCACCAGGATTTTCCTTGCTTGTGAGTCAAAAACAACCAGGATTTTCCTTGCCAACTTATGTTAAACATTTACTTTTATAAGTTAATAACTTGTGTGATGTTTTTATAATATATATATAAGTCTCTATAAAATATACGATAATAGTAATAATATAAATATATATAATGTGGTTAGAAGGGAAAACATAAATTGGACACATCATTATTATTCTTATATACAGATAAATAGTACAGAGATCTGTGTTTTATTAAAAAATACATTGGGCTGCCGATCTCTAAGAAAAAGCCCATAGGCCGGTATGGACCTCAAAAAATAAGTTGAAACAACTGTCTCTATATTCCGTGGGCCATGCATGTTAAAAAACAAAACCTAGGCCTAGCTGATACTTGTTCTCCCTCTCGAAAAAAATGATACCAGCTAGATCCCCGAGCAAACTAGATTAAAGAGGGGGCTGGCGGCGTGACTGAAGAAGGACATCAGGAGTGATTTTTCTTCTTAAGTGGATGGCTCTTGATGGCGTTTTTTACTTGCCGCTGCACCATAAAACTTGTATTTTAGCCTCCCTGCCCGTGGTGGACTAGCAGCCCATTTTCTGGGCAGGCCAACCTACATAAACCAGCACTTGATTTTTCATCAAGCCCTAAAAACAATGCAATACTATGTTTGTATTGAGGGCGAAAACATTACAGCAGGGGCTGAGCGAGGGAGGGGGGAAGACAGAGCAAAAGATTAAAAAGAGCTAATGCGCCGTTGCTACCCTAACAAAGCAGGTGCAATTCTTCTTGGGAAGAAGGTGTGTAGTTGACACCCACACGTCACATATCCCACAGTAGGCATACTAACAAGTTCACACACAAGTACAATAGAAAAGGTAAACATTCGTATCAAACTCAGGTTCACAGGACACATTCATATTCATCGCCAACATTCACAATCAACAACTCAAAAGATTCATATATACACAAGTTCAACATGTCTATGCATCCAAATGATTGATAGATCACACGACAATATTCATAGATAATTCACAAAAAGATTCAGATATACACATGTTCAATATGTTTATGCATCCAAATGATTGAGATCACAGCCAATATCATCCATGGACTAACTTTAATTACCTAGGGTACAGACTGGTAAATGGTGTTCAGTCAGAGGTACTTCTTGCTAAAATTAATGCTTGTACGAGTAAACTTTTGAGTACATAAGAGGCAACACAGACAATCTAAACTTTGCTTGTAGGTTTATCTTCAAATAGTGGCCTCATGCCGAGGGAGGTTTGAGCAACTTTGCCACTACTTTCATCCAACTAGCTTACTCGCTCATCTTGGTCTTGTAGCTCGCCAAAATTCTACATTGCAGACAAGAAAGGAGGCGGTTGAGAAAATGAACCACCCAATTTTTTTGTTCAGTTCAACTAGAATGGAGCATCCCTAGCATGCAGACTGATTAAGTGCTAGATGAATATACGCGTCAACCAACTTGTCTGGAATCTTTAGACCCCATGCCATACAGTTCGCTACCATATGTGTCGATAACCAAAAGGCACAAGTTGGGACCAAAGACTGGATTGTGTTTTTCTGGGCTATGCGCCAAGCAATATTTTTGGCGTTCACTCTCCTAATACTTGGAGTTTGACAACTGGTTGACGCTGGTTGATACTCGAATGAATATAGGAACTTCTTCTTGTCAACATCGATGCTTGTCTAAGTGAACTTTGGAGTACATAGCAACAACATAAGTATATGTCCATCTGATCTTTTTGTGCAGTTCTACTGAAATCACGCAATGTAATGATTTGCCTGCGAGTTCAGGCTCCGAGTTACTCCTTTATAAATCGCCAAACAGTAGCATAATACCAAATTACCAATACATATGACAAGCACAATAATCAGGATAAAGACCAGTACCAACCTGTGTGAGGTAGCATATGAATTACTATTTCCTTTGACTGGAAGCTGAGATAAGAGAAGCGACTGATAGCAAAGGAAGGAAGCAAGCCTAGATTAGCGACTGAACGGAAAGGACGGAAGTTGTCGACGCAATGAAGCACCCAAATTTTTTGTGCTATTCCACCAAAATCGAGCATCCTTGTTGGCACATATATTGAGAGAGTGAGATTACTGTAATAGTATGACTAGTTGATGAAACATACACTAACAAATAGCAGCACCCTCATTATCTTAATGGGTAATGTTATCAACATAGTAGTCATTCTTAAAGACATGTATTAGTTTATTTAATCAGTGCCAATTAGCTCAAAACTGAAAGCATTGCCATGTATCATAGGTTGCAAAACTTTAACGTGCAAAGATAACGGAATTTCTCATGACATTAGCATGATACAAATAGAGATGACATTAAACTAATATGGATGAAGGCCTTAGGCCTGTACCAACCTGAGGAAAAAAGCTTATTCATGTAGTCCCATAAGAGATGATAAAGCACTCACTTGAATCACTCAATAGTATATACTTTTGTGCATTTCAAATGTATGGTTGAAATCACTCTTGTTTACCAGTGCTGAGATTATATCGAAAGATATCAAGAACTTCCAGCAGAGTTAAAGCACTGGCTGGGATACAGTTCATTGTATTGTCTTGTGTAGTTCCACCAAAATATATGGTTGGCACAACATGATCCCTGTTTGCACAAGTAAGAACAAGGTGAAACCTTCATTAGCTTAGTGAGAAAGGACAGAAAAACATTAGCATATTACTCTAACAGTAGCATCAAATTCATGATGGACAATATGCAAAACGTTGCCTCATTGTACCAATGGCAATAAATTGACAAGAAAAACTATAGCACTATTATGTCATGACACTAATAATATTCCCTCCCTTCTCCACCACATGATTCACCTCCATAGACAAACATACACACGTACATGATTCACCATAGGGTGCTACTAAAGATTTGTTTAACACCGACAGGAAAATTAGGCAGCAATAAATTAGTGGTACTTAAGTACTCCTAATTAATTAAGTGACCTTGCAGGAGAGACAGCAGAAGTGGAAGGGCTCCCTAGAGGATAGTCTCACATGTAAGGTAGACGTTCTTGGAGCCCTTGAATGGCCTTGACTGAGGCCTCTGGCTTCAGCAAGATCACCTTGGCACTGTTTATTCTTCTTCTTCATCATCTTCATACTATGTTTCTCTTTCTCCTCACTAGTTGGTGAAACCAAGTACATGATTGGCCTTCTATTTCAGAATTGGTTTTGTCAGTGAGGGAGTACAAGTGTACTAGTAAAAAATAGCATTATTTTCTCATGGCAGTCGAAAAAAAAGAGATGAACACATGCATTAAATATCATTCTTACCTAAAGGAAGGTTATGGTGCCAATATGGATGATGACGATTGGAACATAGATCTCCCTTTGTGCAGTTCCACCGAAATGAACCAACTGTTCCATTATGACATTCCAGTTAAACAGCACAAAAGTTACTTCTTTTAAGAAGTGTTTTGTGCAGTGCACCGAAAGGTCACAACAACACCTAGGTGAAATGGATATCCCTGTTTGCACAAAAAACTACAGAGGAAACAATCAGAGTCTCAAACAATTACAGGCAAAAACATTTGGCTAAACTTTTCATGGCTTATAACAGTGGCATTTCTTCATTTTACCAGGGGCATTAGATTAAGAACAACTAAATATTTGGTATAAGGGCATGGGATAGTGGGTGCACCAGTAGTCCAGCACCATGTACCTAAACAAGGGCATAATGTGCTGATTCATAGTTTGTTGCCCCGAGAAACAAAAATCCAAGAAACATATTTGGGTTGGTCCCATTTTCGTTCACTCTAGCCACCTACTCCTATGTGTGGATAGAAAATCTAGTCCTAGTCATACCACTGTGTACAACGTTACCCCTATATTTCCCTTTTCGACCAAGAGACCGATTGGATGACCAGTCTGTACTACTTTCACCCCATTTCCTTCCTGTTTGTACCAAGTCTGATGTACATACTAAATTCCCCCACCCCACTTTATTTCTTGTTTGAACCAAGTACAAGATTCGACTCCATGAAGTAGCTTTACCTCTAACAATAGAAAAGAAAATAGGTGATGTTGGACCATCTGATCGACAGGGGATGAGAGGTAGAAAATGATGCACATGCAGCAACGTAGCGAGCTGGGGAAGTAGAGCTGAGGCGGTTTCGAAGGAAGATTTACCTGAAGGTCGTCGGGATGTGGATAGGTGGGCGGCGGGATGCCGGATCCGCCCACACTAGGGCAACGGGGAAGGGATCAGAGGACGTCCCGAGCCGGCGCTCGGCCAGATATAATGGTGCCGCCGATAGTGGGTCTCCTCCCTCGCTATTGCCGACGGCCTAAATGCTACCCCTCCTCCCCTTCACCGGCGGAGGGGATACGTCCAGATCTACAACCAACGGTGAGGATAGAAAGACAATGTTTTTTGAAGGGAGAAAGACAGTGTTACCACTGCTATCTTGTTTAGATCGAGAGAGGATGAGAGTGTGTGAATAGAGCAACCCTAGCAGCAACCGCGGAGGCTCCGACCTAGATATTCGTACTGGGGTATTTTTCCTTTTTCACTCCATCAAAACAATCATTTAAAATTGTGTACGTGCCAGGTCGCCGTTTTTTAGTTGTTGATTGTTTTTTTGAGATAGCTACCTGCTTATTCCAAGTGGTGCTACGGTGTGTCAGGTTGCACTTTGTATCGTTCAAGTCTGGTACAAGTCCCTCCATTAAATGAACAACCACCCCCTCGTAAAAATTGTGAACAAGCCCATGGCTAAAATTATTGGAAACATGGGCTGCCCCAACATGCATTATTATTTATATTTTCTACTCCCTTCGTTCCTAAATATAAGTCATTTTTATTAGCCACACCAAAGACAAGAATTTTTTATTAGCAGTGAACCCCACATGTCATAGACACAAAAAGTGTTTCAAGATTCCCTTAGGCAAGCCAAAGTGAGTCGAACAATTTGAGCAACTCAAGTTAGGCAAGTGTGGCAAAAATAATGTGGCAACATAAGATAAACATAGTCACAATCCAAACAGCCCCGCATTTTTTTGACATGCACGAACATTTGGTTAGTTAAATTTATAGTTCAAATTTGGCAAGGTGCATCAAATCAAGACATGCAAGTATCAAAAGGAAAGTCACGACATGCATGCATGCGTTGTACTCCCTCCATTTCCAAATATAAGTCTTTTTAGAGATTGCAACAAGTGACTACATACAAAAAAATGTGTTAATCTACACTCTAAAATATGTCTACATACATCAGTATGTTGTAGTCCGTTTGAAATGTCTAAAAAGACTTAGGAATGGAGGGAGTAATTAATGCATCGATAAACGGAAATTATTGAAATATATCGAGTGCAATGCTTTGATGTGTCGCGTCAACTCGTACAAGACCGAGATGTTTGATTACTACAACACCCTCTCCCTCGTGGACTGAGCTCCAGTGCCTTAACTTCACCTGCCTTTGGATGCATGACAGGCGGGCCACCCACGTGTTGGGCCCACCTATAATGGATGCAAAGGTAGGAGCAGTAAGTCAATGAAGTTGCGTCCCTCCCTCGCGCATGAGCGTGGTGGTTGGCAGGACTAGGAGAAGCTTCCGCTACATACTATCCCTCTTGCACGCGGTGGACGGACATGTAGTAGTGGATTCGATACTGTAAAAGTAGTAGTAACATTGTTGGGGATATGACTACTGAGTATAAACAGCCTAGGAGGGGCCGGATTACACTCACAAGGATTCATGTACAAGAGCCCATGAAGATGAAGGCTATGGCGCTTTAACTATGGAGGCTTAGAGGCCCAAAGCCCAATGGCGGAATAGGGCCCATAATAATAAACCGCCATAGATGTATAACTTGTATTGTAAGTTAGGCGAAGGAAGAAACTGAGCTGGACACTTGTATGAGCCGGCCTCGGGATTCCGTAGACCGGCCGGGTGTCAACTTGTGTATATATAGGGACGACCCGGCGGCGGTTCAGGGACAAGAAATAACAACTCGAGAACTAGGCAAAGCGTATTTGCTCCCTGGTAATCGAGACCACATCAAAAACACCACAACTAGATCGTAGGCTTTTACCTTCACTACAAGGGGCCGAACTAGTATAAACTCCCCGTGTCCTTTGTCCGGTTTAACCCCTCTAAGCTGACCCAATCGCGATGGCTCCACGACTAAGTCCTTTCACTAGGACATCTGACATGATAATTCCATGACCGTTGGCACCCACCGTGGGGCTATCACACGATAGTTTCAAGTTCTTAGAGGGCAAGTTCGAAGGGCTCAAGGGATACGCAGTGGGCCGGATGACTAAGAGTCGTCATGGCAAGCTCTACATCGACGATGCAGCCTGGGGCCCCGACGTTGGCTCAATCGAGTATGGGTATCGGGTCCCCTTCAGAGGAATTCACGTCTTCATCGGCATGATCGGCGCACCGGGCCCTGAGCAGACATCTGCACCAACCTCGTCGAGACGGCTCAGCATGCGAGCCCTGCCCAGGTTCAGCCCTCCATGAAGCGTGCGTTCATAGGATTCATCCATGGTACCGAATCTGAGCCAGTATCTGATGGTGAGCCGACCATCTATTCCGATGGTGAGTCATCCACCGGCGAGACCGAGTCTTTGTATCAAGTTCAGGATGGCCTATTTGGGGGTTATTCCGATGGCAGCAGTATTATGGACTCCTTTGAACCGCCAAACCGGGTTGCAATCTTCATGGCCGGTACACAGCTTGCACCCCAATCTTCAACGGCGGCGGCGATGATTTCCGGATCAGCAGCCGGGGCAGGAGGCCCTGCGCACCCGCCGGTTCAAGTCTTGTCCAGGTTATTGGACAGTCTAGCAACATTGTTGACCACTAAGGTTAATCTGGATAATCGGGATGAGCATAATGCAGAAGTCAGAAAGTTGTGAGATCAGATAGCTCAGGCTAAGGAGGACATGGCTGCTGAGGAGCGGATCGCTTTGGATGCTCAGGCTCAGCGGGTTCATGCGGAGTCTTACCGGCTTATGCTGGACCAGAACTCTTGAAACGAGGTGATGAGGAGGAGGCACCAGTCCCGACTGCCACCGGTTTATGAAGCAAGGAATCTCTTTAATATGCCAGGAGCGGGCACCAGTAACCCGCCCGTGGTGAACCGGGTTGAAGTACCCAGGACAGGAGCACCGGATCAGCCGGGCACGATGGGCCCACCTCAGCAGAACCGTGATCCGCCACAATATATGCCAGCACCACTGGGTCACTTTCCTACCCCTTTGGACAATATAATTGCTGCGGCGTCAAGATTGGCTGCTATTCCAATGGAAGGTGACTCCCCCGCGGCGATTGAGACACGACGGGCTAGAGATCTACTCTAGATAGCCATGGTTCAACAACAGGCTTATTCATACAGTCGGGACAGGATTCACTCTACCACTCGTCCAAGCTGGAGTTACAACAGGCATGTTGAAGAGCCAGTTGTGTCAAGTAGTGGACAGAATCATAATCTGCCATGGAGGCCTAACCCGGCAGGGGGAAGGAATGAAACACAGGATTTAGTGGACCAAGGACGAGCGCGCCGCGGCGCCGGATTGACTGCGCAGGACGTGGAGTGTCAGCTTATGCCGGTTCATGCAACTACTATAGTGGAACCAGGAGTTGCTTTTACCACTTTGGGGGTGCCATGTCTCACACCGGCCTTACACAATGCACGGTTGCCCAAGGACTTCAAGGGCCCTCGAAAAGTGCCCAATTACACTGCCGATTTACACCCCGAGTCATGGGTAAAAAGCTATGAGATGGCCATGGAGATGCTGGACATGGATGGAGCGGTGTGTGCTAAGTACTTCACTATGAGGCTAGAAGGAACAACTCACACTTGGCTAAAGAGTGTACCACCTAATTCAATTGGGTCATGGGATGGGTTGAAGAGTCGGTTTATCAACAACTTCAAAGATACTTGCAAGCAACCGGTGTCAATTGTTGATCTGGCCGCTTGTGTTCAAGGAGAGGGTGAATCGACTACCCATTGGGTATGCCGGGTTTTTAAGATCTTACATTCATCTGACCGCATCAATGCAGATTCAGCAATTATAACATTGGAAGGCAATTGCAAATTCAAGCCTTTGAAGTTCAAGTTGGGGCGGATGAAGCGTCACTTCAATGATATGGGAACACTCATGGGGGATCTGGTTAAGTATGCTGACTCTGATAGTACCAAGGATCTCGAGTCTGACGAGGAAAAGCCGGGGAAGGGAAAGAAGAGCGGCAACACCAAGGGATAGCAGCCTAATCTGGTGGGCAACAGCAACAATGGTAAACGTAAAGCGGATAATTCAGATTTTGTGGCTAACACCAATGTGCAGGGTAATAACCAACGTCGTAAGGGTAAACCTCCCCAGCGCGGTGGCAGTATGAATCTGGAGCGTTTGTGGGATCAGCCTTGCCCGAAGCACAGGACAAAAGAGGTTCCAGCCACGCACCTCCGGAAGGACTGTTTCATTACGCGAGAGTTCAAAAACTCTGATCTTTTCCGGTATGATTAGGGTCCATCTGGCGATTCAGGTCCCGGATCTCATGGGCCGGGTTACGGCGGTGGCGGTTCAAGGTCCGGGTTCTAGGGAAATCAAGGCAATCAGGGCAATCAGAACAACTAGGGTGGTTATAATCAACAGAATAATCAGGGGAATCAGCAGCAATCGGGTTATCAGAGTCACCCGAAGCTATTGAATAGTGGGCATTATCATGTTTTCACCACTAGCTTGTGCAAGCGCGATTAGAAGCTTCATAAGAGGGAAGTAAACGCTATTGAACCGGCGGTGCCACGTTACTTATGTTTGTCCGAACAGCCCATTGTGTGGAGCAGAGAGGATCATCCACCCCGGGTTAACAATCCGGGTCATCTGGCTTTGGTGGTGGCGCCTCAGGTTGGAGGTTATAAGTTCACCAAGGTGCTCATGGATGGAGGGAGCAGTATCAATATTCTGTATTACGAAACCTTCCGGCGCATGGGATTGACGGACAAAAATCTTAAACCGTCAAACACTGTTTTCCACTGAGTGGTACCAGGTAAATCGGCGTACCCAGTTGGTAAGATAAATTTGGAGGTGGTATTTGGAGATGACCGTGATTCCAGGTCCGAAACCTTAACATTTGAAGTGGTGAAAATCCAGAGCCCATATCATGCCTTGTTTGGACGGCCGACTTATGCAAGGTTCATGGCAAGGCCCTATTATGTTTATGTCCAGCTCAAAATGCCGGGTCATAAGGGGACCATTACGGTACATGGGAGTCGTAAGATAGCTTTGGACTATGAAGAAGGTGATGCGGCTTATGCTGAATCGGTTTGTGTGGCAGAAGAGTTGAAGTTCTACAAGGACAATGTTGATCCGGCAGATATGACTCCTCTGAAGAAGCCCACCATGGAGCATGACCCGACCCTGAAATTCAAACCAGCTGATGGGACTAAGAAGGTTGATTTTGTTCCTGGCGATTCATCCAAACAGTTTAGTATCAGCACCAATCTGGATCCGAAATAGGAAAGCACGCTCATCAAGTTCATCCATGAGAACTGGGACATCTTTGCATGGAAGCCTTCTAACATGCCAGGTGTACCGAGGGAACTCGCTGAGCACAATCTCAATATTGATCCCAAGTTTAAACCGATCAAGCAATTTCTTTGTCGCTTCAACGAAGAAAGGCTCAGGGCCATTGGTGAAGAGGTAGCCCGGCTGTTGGCTGCTGGGTTTATCATTGAGGTTTTTCATCGAGAGTGGCTGGCCAATCCGGTACTAGTTCTTAAGAAGAATGGCACTTGGCGCATGTGTGTGGATTACATGGACTTGAACAAAGCTTGTCTGGCCGATCATTTTGCTCTCCCTCATATTGATCAAATCATTGATGCTACGGCGTGTTGTGAGCGTTTGAGTTTCTTGGATGCTTATTTTGGCTATAATTTGATCAAGATGGCAGCTAAGGACCAGGAGAAAACAGCTTTCATCACTCCGTTTGGAGCCTTCTGCTATGTGTCTATGCTCTTTGGGCTCAAGAGCGCCCAGGCGACTTATCAGCACTGTGTGCAGAATTGTCATCATACCCAAATTGGGCGCAATGTTCATGCTTATGTGGATGATATTGTGGTCAAGTCCAGGAAGAAGGACACATTGATTGAAGACTTGAAGGAGACTTTTGATAATCTTCGGGTGTATAAGATGATGCTCAATCCGGCCAAGTGCGTCTTCGATTTTCCGACAGGCAAGCTCTTAGGTTTCCTAGTGTCTAACAGGGGCATTGAGACCAATCCGGAAGAGATCAAGGCTATTACGTCTCTGGCTAGACCGGTGTGTATCAATGATGTTCAACGTCTGGCGGGTCGTATTGCTGCCCTGAGCCGTTTTATCAGCCACTTGGGAGAGAAGGCGATCCCTTTATAACAGATGTTGAAGAAAACAGATACATTTGTGTGGAGTAACGCTGCTGATGCGGCATTTGAGGACTTGAAGAGGCAGTTGGCTGAACCGCCGGTCCTTGCCGCTCAGGTCGACAACGAGCCGCTGTTATTATACGTGGTTGCTAATGCCCGGGCTATCGGCATGGCTATTGTGGTCGAGCGCAAGGAGGCTAGGAAGGAATATCCGGTTCAAAGGCCGGTTTACTATATCAGCGAAGTGCTCATCGAGTCAATGCAAAGATATCTGCATTGGCAGAAGCTGGTGTATGGGCTTTTCATGGCGAGTCGGAAGCTTAAGCAATACTTTCAGGGCCATCCCATCACGGTGGTCAGTTCTGCTCCTTTGGGCGATATAATTCAGAACAGGGAGGTAACTTGCCGGGTTGATAAGTGGGCTATTGAGCTTGGACCGCACGGGTTGAAGTATATGCCTCGGACAACTACCAAGTCTCAAGCGCTTGTCGACTTCATCAATGATTGGACAGAGTTGCAGGCACCGGAAGACAAACCGGATAAGACGTACTGGACTATCCACTTCGGCGGGTCCAGGCAATTGGAGGGCTCGGGGGCTGGAGTTGTCCTTACTTCCCCTCGAGGTGATAAAATTTGTTATGTTCTCCGCTTAATGTTTTCTTGTACTAACAATGTAGCTGAGTATGAGGCCTTGCTCCATGGTCTCCGTGTGGCTAAGGAAATGAACTTAACCCGGGTACAATGCTTTGGAGACTCTGATCTGGTGGCTCAGCAAGTTTCTGGTACTTGGGACTCTAAGGATCCACTCATGGCGGCTTACAGACGAGAGGTGGATATTGTGGCTGGTCACTCCAAGGGTTATCGGGTTGAGCACATTGATCGACGCAAAAATGAAGCAGCAGATGCTTTAAGCCGGCTGGGGTTTCAGCATAAACCGGTGCCCCCCAATACCTTTCTGGATGTCCTGCATAACCCGTTAGTTAAGTTGCCTACAGAGGAGGAAGTGGCTATTCCTGATCCGGAGGCACAGTTGGTGGCCGCTTTACATATTATTCCGGATTGGACGATTCCATATTTGGCGTATATGAACCGGGGCGAGTTACCAGAAGATGAAGTTTTGGCCAGACAGATAGTCTGGCGGTCCAAGTCCATGGTTATTCACAATGGCGAGTTACACCACTGCAGTGTCTCAGGTATGTTCCAGCGCTGTGTTTCTCCTGAAGGACGGCGAGAGATTTTGCGTGAGATCCACGAAGGAGACTGTGGTCACCACGCTGGTTCAAAATCCTTGGTTGCTAAAGCCTTTCGTCATTGCTTCTATTGGATGACGGCTCATGCTGATGCTGAGGACTTGCTAAAGCGGTGTGACGCTTGTCAGAAATTTTCATGCCGAGCTCATGTTCCGACACAAGAGCTAACGATGATTCCAATCACTTGGCCATTTGCTACTTGGGGTAGGACCTTTTAAGCGGTCCAAGGATAAGAAGACCCACCTATTGGTGGCGGTTGATAAGTTCACTAAATGTGTTGAGGCGGAGCCAGTAAGTGTGACATCCCAAAATTTTAACCTTGTTTTATTAATTAATACTTTGCCAGGAAACTTAAACTTTTATTTTCTGGATTTCCTTTTGATTTTAGAACCATTCTTTTCTTTATTATTATGGATTTTTTACCCCAAGTGAAAACTTTTCAATCATTATTGGACTTATTTACCCTCTCAAATAAAACATTTCTATTATCAGTGGATTTATTTGCATAATTATTGCTCTCTGAACTTTAATCCTTAAAGTGACTTTTCATTAGTTTTGGAGCTCAATTTGAACTACAAACGTTTGATAAAATTACTTCAAATTCCAACCAAAAATTGGAGATGTCATGTGATGTTTTTAAATCACTATTATGCAAAAATATCTTCTGTTCATTGGAGATTTTGAGCTCTACACCAAGTTTTCATATTTGGTCCAGTGGAAAAATTTGCAATACAACCTATTTAAATATTCTTTTAAAAATCCCACCAAAATTATGGGATGTTAATAGGAGTATATTATTCAACTTTATGCAAAAACCCAGTTATGTCCTTTGAAAAATTTGAGTGAATCAACCTCTTTTTCATTCTGGCCCAGTTGGGTGTTTTCTACTGCATCCCTAATCATTTGTGCTCAAGTGTGACCATGAGCTTTCTCCTGCTTGTAGTACACCTTACAAAACCCTTAAGTCCAGGAGGTTGGACTCATTGGAGCATTTTTGGTACATGATATTATGCCCTTTTCCTTTTGACCAGAACTAGAGTTTTGCAAAACTTACACTAACAAGTTTCTAGATTTGGCCAACTAACCTTGCCATTCTCACCTGCATCTAAGGAGACCCTGATCTGGAGATTTTGGCCCCTCCAAGGGTTTCCTAGATGCTCTTGACATTCTGTCAAACACCTTGATTGCATGGACAGTTTTGGCATGATTTTAGTTTTGCACTGTGATCTTGCCCCTCTGGACATACTAGCATGTCCACTAAGCCTGTAGACTACCCTAACCTAATCCTGTTAAACCCCAGCTCCCCCCTAGCCTCCTAGCATGCCCTAGCATTTTGCTGAACAGCTGGCGTGCATGCTCTGGGCGTGGCTAGAGTGCGCGTTTTGCACGTGCGTGCGCCCGAGATGCTGCGTCCCAGGTTGACCCCTCCCCCGAGCTCGATCTTATCCGCTGGTATTGCCGTGTCTCGCCCCACTCGACTGCCCCCTGGCTCCCTACAGTGTCGCCGCAGCAAGCTTCTTGGCGGCACGCCTGCGGCCGCGGCCGTTCTTGCCATGGATGGCGCCGCCCAAGCCCCCTCCGTTCGCCAGCTGCCCTCGTGAGCAGGACGTTCTCATCCCCCAGCTCCTGCAGCCACGCCGTGCCCCACTAGCATCGCCACGTCGTCCTACAAACCACAGGGGCGGTGAGCCACCGCCCTTATCCGCGGTCGTCGCCGAACCGCCTCTCGATGCCTATATAAACCCACTCCGAGCACTTCACGCTGGGCATGAACCCTCCTCGATGCCATAGCAAGGCCCCTCTAGCTCCCATTCCTCCAGAGGCCGTCGTTCTCTCCGTCTCTGGCAGTTTGGGCCGCCGCCGCCCTCCGGTCGATTCCGAGCAACAGAGCTGCTTCCCCTCCATGCTCTCCTCCATTAGCTCCAACTCGACCCCGAGAACCCTTTCCCACTTCCATTTTCACCCAGGAGCCACGGTATGCCAAACCCCATTCCCTCCCGAAGCTTCCCCTCAGCCATGGAGGAAGGTGCTCTCACCCTCAAGCTCCCCCGCGCCCCTAACCACTGCAGATGGATGCGGTGCCTCCTCCCGATCACCCCCATATCGCGATTGTGTCGAATGGTGGCTTGTGTCGCCGGGGATCGCCGTTGGAAATGGCCCATGTCTCTTTCGAGGCACGCATGGGGGAGAAGATGAACCCGACAGGTGGGGACCACCTGTCGGTGAGCCATCCCAAGCCACTAGTGGCGCAACCCGGCTGATACGTTTTCCTCTGGTGGAAGCGTATTTCTGGTAAGTACGCGACCAATCCCAGAAGACGTAGTCCAGGCGAACCGTTTTCCTTTTTCTGATTTTTTTTAAAACAAAACTTTGAGTAAACTTAGACTAGATGTATCTTTTAAAATAAAACTCCAAATGAATTGATTGTTTTTCCTACCTTCCTCAAATTTCACCTAGTTTATTTTAAGATTTATTTCAAAAATAATTAAGCAAACTTTTTGTACTGTTTTTAAAGTTGGTGTTAATTTGAATATTTTCAAAAATAGGATTTTGAAGAGCAAGGCCACTTTCAAAAATGCACCCCCACTTGCATACTCTTGAAGGCAAGCATTCTGAACCCTGGCATAATATCTTTGTTGGGTTATTTGATATGGTTACAACACCATCGTGATATGGAGAACTCGTTATTTTATGTGGTGATACGATCATACGCATGAGTGCATATTGGAGTTTTCCTTGCTGTTGGAAATGGACATGCTTGTGATAGTGATCATCCCCGTATGCCTTTTGTGCCTACCGGAAGGAAAATGGGAAAGTCTCTGTCTTGGGTAGACCCAAGCTTGTCCCTAGTTCCTCGTCGAGACGAGTGTGTCCGGTATGGCATGATGGGGTATGATGAGTGGTGATTCTGTCTGTTGGATGAAATATATTTGTTATGCTAATCATGCAGGGAATACTTAAACCTCTTGAGTCGACCATAGATCGAGTCTTGTTCCAGCAACCCCCATACTTGCTTCGTACTACCACTTGTCCCTGCCATAGGTAGGGTACGGTTCAGTAAGTTGTCAACCCCTTTCTAGCACACACCGTACAGAGAGGCCATGGTAGAAGCTACCGGCTGCATCCGGTAGGCAGGCCACCTGGTCCGGGGGCATGGGTGTTTCCGGTTGGGACCGAGAGGGGGGAACCCCTTAGAGCGTGTGATAGAAATTTGATCCCATGCTACTCGAGGTAGTAGCCTCCCCACTTAGAGTTTTGCTTGACAGGTGTCGTGGGTGATTCCAGACACCGGTAAGTTAAGCTGGTGTGTGCGAGTCAGGTGTGTTTTCAATTAAAAGACCATAGACGGAATTAGTACCGATGGACTGAAGGAATCCGTTACTCGTGGGTAAAGAGTACACCCTCTGCAGTTTATATCTATTCGAATAGCTGTGTCCATGGTTAAGGACTACAGTCTGGGTTGGGTCAAGTGTCGGTCTTAGTGTCGGTCTTCGGAGGAGAAACTACTAAGACAGAACATGGATCATGACGTGTGACTTAAGATGATTAGGATTATCATTATTATGGACTAACCCATTTATATTATTTGAAGTTTTGAGTATCCCTGGGACGGTTCGACCTCCTGGATATTCATTGTGATTGTTTTATTTATGAGCCTTTATGTGGTGTCGCTCAGACGCCCGATTGTGGCATGCTGTTATTTATTTGCTTTATAAGCCCTTTATGTGGTGTCGCTCAGACGCCCGACTGAGGCATGCTCGTTATTTACTATCCTTTTGAGGCGTCGCTTCAGACACCCGATCGGGCATTTTATTACTACTCTGTTATTACATATTCATGTTGCATATAAATAACCTGCTTGCATGCATCAGGGATTTATTTTATGACTGACGTTGTGACCATAGAATATTTCAGAGCATGACCATCGTTTGTGATATTATACCTGTGTTCATAATGTTTGCGAGTACATTCAAAGTACTCACTGGCTTGTCCCTGGCTATCGTCTTGGCCAGATTTCTTGCCCGGAGAGGAGTGTTGCGATAACGGCCCCGGAGCCTACGCAATGATGATAGCAGCCTCGCGAAGATAGGAGTTATCCTGGTCAGCTGTTCTTGTGGGAAATGGAGTCCATAGACATTGATGTACCACAAACCACTTCCGCCATCAACCACTAGAAACCTTATGTTGTACTCATAGACCAGAATGGTCTTGTACTACATATTATGTATTTTTGCTTGGAATTTCTGTATCAAGTTGGTGCCTGATCAGCTAACAGTAATCTTGGGGTTGGTGAACACAATTTCTGGGAAATTAATACCCGGAAAACCGGTCGTGACAAACTTGGTATCAGAGCCAGGCTGACCATTGGCTAATCCTATCTTAGCCAGGTCGAAAAACATAGATTAACCAACCCAACAGACTTTAACCTAGCCCCGGCAAAGCTTCCCGTGCAAGATAGCCTCACAGTGACCCGACACTTTTGGCAGTCGGTGCCCAACCTATCAGCCTAGCCTGTCAATCACGCGCCAGTGGCCGACACCCATTTTGTCTCATTCGCAAGCATGCGAAGGAAGACTCCATCCCCTTTTCTATGAAAAGGTCATGCTAGCCTCACCATAGCACAACACAAACTCTTTCTCAAACCGAGCTATAATGACAGGACCCATTGTTCACAATGAAACCATGGAAAACAACCTTGGAGGTTTTGTGACCGTGCTAGCAAACCTCAGCCGTCGTGCCTTTGCATTAGAAGAGCCCCCAGAATATGTTGTGTACCAAGGACCCATGAGCGGCGAAAGCCGTCAATTCTGGGCCACCGTGCATGTCTATGGTAGAGGTCTGTCGCCAGAACGCCCCTACAGGTTCACCGGAAGGACAAGTTACTTTGAGCCACAAGCCATCCAACTAGCTGCTCGAGAGGCTATAGTTCAACTCCGGCACTTGTCGCCCAGAGTTAACTGTCGCTCGTTCTACTACTACCCCAGTCGTGATGGGTATGGTAGGCCACCCGAGGTTGCCAACGGAGATAACGAGACGGATCCTGCATTGTTGCATCTGGTGCGCTATGTAAGTGCCCTAGAGGATCTGTTCGATCAAATCACTCTTGATCTGATCGCATCTCATGGAGAACTGATACGCCGAACCCCAGCAATAGCAGAACACGAGCCCAACACCGACAACCCAGTCGTGCTGTTCGGACAACCGATCGAGTCCCTGAGGTCTGCCCCAGTCATTGACCAAAACACCTTGATGACCCCAGAAGTGCTTCGTCGCCTTTTGGGAACACGCTCCAACGGGATTGTGGCCAACAATCCCCGGGATGGTCATCATCGCTACCCCGACCCTGCAGCCCCTCAACCCCCTCCAGCTAATCCAACGGTGAAAACCGTGAAGAACCCTCGACGTCCCCAAGGCAAGCCCGATTAGAAATTAACGAGGTAGACTAAGTCACTCGAGTAGTACCGAGTCTTAGTATGTCCACGCCCTGTAATTTTGTGACCCTGTTAAATGCTATTTGCTTGTGCACCCCCTATTTTAATAGTAGCCATGCATAAGTATGTTGGTGTACAATTGCATTTTTAACCCGGACGTAGCTGCCAACCTCGGCGACACAAAGTTCGTGCTATGAGTAAACTTTGTTTTGTTTCAACTAACAGGAATATTATTTTCAAAACAACTCTTAACAAATCTCGAGGACGAGATTTTCCTTAAGGGGTGTAGTGTTGTGACACCCCAAAATTTTAACCTTGTTTTATTAATTAAAACTTTGCCAGGAAACTTAAACTTTTATTTTCTGGATTTCCTTTTGATTTCAGAACCATTCTTTTCTTTATTATTATGGAGTTTTTACCCCAAGTGAAACCTTTTCAATCATTATTGGACTTATTTACCCTCTCAAATAAAACATTTCTATTATCAGTGGATTTATTTGCATAATTATTGCTCTCTAAACTTTATTCCTTAAAGTGATTTTTCATTAGTTTTGGAGCTCAATTTGAACTACAACCATTTGATAAATTTACTTAAAATTCCAACCAAAAATTGGAGATGTCATATGATGTTTTTAAATCACTTTTATGAAAAAATATCTTCTGGTCATTGGAGATTTTGAGCTCTACACCAAGTTTTCAAATGTGGTCCGGTGGACAATTTTGCACTACAACCTATTTAAATATTCTTTTAAAAATCCCACCAAAATTATGGGATGTTAGTAGGAGTATATTATTAAACTTTATGCAAAAACCCTGTTATGTCCTTTGAAAAATTTGAGTGAATCAACCTCTTTTTCATGCTGGCCCAGTTGGGTGTTTTCTACTGCATCCCTAATTATTTGTGTTGTAGTGACCATGAACTTTCTCGTGCTTGTAGTACACGTTAAAAAACCCTTAAGTCCAGGAGGTTGGACTCATTAGAGCATTTTTGGTACATGATATTATGCCCTTTTCCTTCTGTCCAGAACTGGAGTTTTGCAAAACTTACACTAACAAGTTTCTAGATTTGGCCAACTAACCTTGCCATCCTCACCTGCATCTAAGGAGACCCTGATCTAGAGATTTTGCCCCCTCCAAGGGTTTCCTAGATGCTCTTGGCATTCTGTCAAACACCTTGAGTGCATGGATAGTTTTGGCCTGATTTTAGTTTTGCACTGTGATCTTGCCCCTCTGGACATACTAGCATATCCACTAAGCCTCTAGACTACCCTAACATAATCCTGTTAAACCCCAGCTCCACCCTAGCCTCCTAGCATGCCTTAGCATTTTGCCGAACAGTTGGCGTGCACGCTCTGGGCGCGGCCAGAGCGCGCGTTTTGCACGTGCGTGCGCCCGAGCTGTTGCGTCCCAGGTTGACCCCTCCCCCAAGCTCGATCTTATCCGCTGGTATAGCCGTGTCTCGCCCCACTCGACCGCCCCCTAGCTCCCTGTAGTGTCGCCGCAGCAAACTTCTTGGCGGCATGCCTACGGCCGCGTCCGTTCCTTCCATGGACGGCGCCACCCAAGCCCCCTTCGTTCGCCAGCTGCCCTCGTGAGTAGGACGTTCTCATCCCCCAGCTCCTGCAGCCACGCTGTGCCCCTCTAGCATCGCCACGTTGTCCTGCAAACCACAGTGGAAGTGAGCCACCGCCCTTATCCGCGGTCGCCGCCGAACCGCCTCTCTATGCCTATATAAACCCACTCCGAGCTCTTCACGCTGGGCATGAACCCTCCTCGATGCCATAGCAAGGCCCTTCTAGCTCCCATTCCTCCAGAGGCTGTCGTTCTCTCCGTCTCTTGCAATTTGGGCCGCCACCGCCCTCTGGTCGATTCCGAGCAACCAGAGCTGCTTTCCCTCCATGCTCTCCTCCATTAGCTCCAAATCGACCCCGAGAACCCTTTCCCACTTCAATTTTCACCCAGGAGCCACGGTATGCCAAACCCCATTCCCTCTCGAAGCTTCCCCTCTGCCATGGAGGAAGGTGCTCTCACCCTCAAGCTCCCCCGCGCCTAACAGCCCCGGAGCCTACGCAATGATGATAGCAGCCTCGCGAAGATAGGAGTTATCCTGGTCAGCTGTTCTTGCGGGAAATGGAGTCCATAGACGCTGATGTACCACAAACCGCTTCCGCCATCAACCAGTAGCAACCTTATGTTGTACTCATAGGCCAGAATGGTCTTGTACTACATATTATGTATTTTTGCTTGGAATTTCTGTATCAAGTTGGTGCCTCATCAGCTAACAGTAACCCTGGGGCTGGTGAGCACAAAGGCCATTTTCTGGGAAATTAATACCCAGAAAACCGGTCGTGACAGTAAGCAAGTGTGATGTAGCCATGGCGGTTCAATTCATAAAAAGGTGATCTTCCGCTTTGGTTTTCCACACAGCCTCATCACAGATAATGGCACGAACCTCTCCAAAGGTGAGATGGAGGACTTCTGTCAAAGAGAGCACATCTGACTTGATGTGTCATAAGTGGCCCACCCCCAGTCTAATGGTCAAGCTAAGAGAGCTAATCAGGAAATCTTGAAGGGTATCAAGCCCCGGCTTATGGTTCCTTTGAAAAGGACGCCGGGTTGTTGGGTGGAGGAATTGCCTTCTGTGTTATGGAGCATAAAAACCAACCCCAATAAATCCACGGGACATACACCTTTCTTCATGGTTTACGGGGCAAAGGCGGTACTCCCAAGTGATATTCGTCATGACTCGCCCCGGGTTGATAATTATGTTGAAGCGGACAATGAGCAAGCACGTCAAGAAGCACTGGACCTGTTAGATGAAAAACGGGACATGGCGTTGGCTCGGTCGGCGGTTTATGAGCAAGACCTGCGACGTTATCACAGCCGCTGGGTTAAAACAAGAACCTTTCAAGAAGGCAACTTAGTGCTTCGGCTCATCGAGGATCAGACCGATATGCACAAGTTATCCCCACCTTGGGAAGGACCCTTTGTGGTCAGCAAGAATCTGCACAACGGATCATACTACCTCATCAATGTTCGAGAGCACGCAGACTCACGCAAATCTAAGGAGGAGACCCGGCGGCGGTGGAACATAGCTGTCCTTCGGCCTTACTACACTTGAGCCATATATAGGCTCCTATTATGTACATAGCTTGACAATGTAGATATTATGATCAATATAATAAACCGGCATCCTTGCTATAATCAGGGCCTCTGCTATTTTTCCCATATTTCCTAGTTACATGGGGGCTTCAGCTGACAAAGCAGAGTTCTGTCCATTAATCCGGCTATCACGCGACAATACAGCTTGGGAGCTTTACACCCAAGGTGCCGAAGAGAGTCTTGTTGCTATGCACAGCTCAAACATAGGCACCCATAGAGCACAGCTCAAAAATTTACTTGGGGCCACTTTGTGCAACGCAACAAAGAGTTTGAAAGGACCCTTGTAATAGGCTATCAAGCCCGGCTCGGAAGCTTGTTGTATTCACCTAAAACCCCGGGTTAACATGCCTTCATCAAGTAAGCCACTCCTTTCCAGGTAATCCTGGCATGACCCGCCGAAGGTTTGACAAGTCCATCTTATACAGACCCTGAACTTGTTAAAGTTAAAACGACGATTGGTTAGTTGGAGGCCCAACTTGAAAGGCTTCATGAAATGGTTTAACTCAGTGGCCTGGCAGCCCATGAAAAGCCTCGAATTTGGGCCTGGCAGCCCTTGAAAAGCCTCGACTACACGTTTTTATTTGCCTTTGTAAAGATTTTTTCTCTTTGATAAGGTTTTATGTTGAACCGGTGTCTATTGACCAGGCATGGCTACCGGTCATCAAATTAACCCGGTGTTTGTTAAACTGGCTTGGCTTTCAGCTACAAGTTGTCAAACCACATTCAATTATAAACCGGTGTTTATTAACCCAGTCTGGCATTGACTATACGTCGTTGTAAGTGCATCTAGTGCCACCCCTAGTTGGTTTTGGAGTATTGACGACAAAGTTGGTTGAGGGACTAATGCGTTTGTGAGAATTGCAGGATAACGCAGGTAGTGTCCCTCATTGATTTGGTTTACCTACCGGAGATGACCCCTAAAAATGTATGAAGACATTGACGACAATGGTGGTATGTGAAGATATTCATATTGAATACTATGACATGAGAAGACATTGAGTGAAGACTATGGAGCGCGAAGACTGTGTTGTTTCGTTGTTTCCTTTTCTTCTTTGTTGAGTCATAGGAACCACCTACTGTTAAGTGGGGTCCAAGTGAACAAAGTCAGAATGACTGAAGTGATGCTCAACCCAAATCCTATGTCTTCGAGCGAAGACAATGAGAGCAAATCTTATCCAGAGTTGGATGAGTCAGCTTTGCTTGTAGCCCAAGTAAAGTTGTCGTGTGTGTTTGAAATCTGACCGTTGGAACACGTGTCAGTTCCTTAGTGACCCAGGGTCATTTCGGACATATCAGGTCGGGTTGCCTTGTGGCTATAAATAGCCCACCCCCTACACCATAAATTGGTGGCTGCTCAGAGTTAGTTCACGGCTTTTGTCGTTTGAGAGCAACCCACCTCGAAGCCTTTGAGAGAGAGAAATCCTTGTGAGGACAAAGCCCAAACACCCAGAGCCAAAGAGTGTTAGGCATCACTGAAGTCTTTCTGTCTGAGTGACCTGAAGACTTATTACACTTGAGGACTGTGTATCCTCCAACCGGTTAGGTGTCGCATTCTGAGCATCCAAGAGTCATTGTGGATCGCCGGTGAACGAAGTCTGTGAAGGTTCGGAAGTCTACCTTGAAGACTTACCAGAGTGATTGGGCGAGGACTGTGTGTCCTTAGCTCAAGGGGAATAAGGTGAAGACGTGGTCTTCTGAGTTGAATCTCATCCTCCTTAACCAGACGTACAGTTGTCACAGCAACTGCAACTGGTCCAACAAATCCTGTGTCTTCAACAAGTGACTGGTTCTATCCTCTCCCTCCCTTTACTTTGAGTTTGTATTCGTGAAGGCATTGCCTATTTGTCGTACCTGTTTCACTTCATTGCTTGACTACTATCGTTGGTTGGCTTCATACTATTTTCCATCCCGATCCTTACTACCAAGCTGCTATTAGTCTTTGTACTTTCACATTATTGCATACTTGACTATGGTTTGCTTGTTGTAGTTTATCTTCCGCTGCATATGAATTAGGTCATTTCTATTATTTGTCTTCGAAACTTCCACGTTTTGAAGACTTTGATAAAAATCGCCTATTCACCCCCCCCTCTAGTCGATAACTAGCACTTTCAATTGGTATCAGAGCAAGGTACTCCCTTGTTCTGTGTGATTCAGTTTAACCACCTGGAGTTTAGCTATGTCGACTGCAGGATTGAGGAATGTATCTTGCCCCACCTTTGACGGTCATGAGTATCCTCGGTGGAAGGCCATGATGAAGAAGCGACTCATGGCTATGGATAGCGAACTGTGGACCGTCACTGAGATTGTGGTGCAAGATGGCGGAGGCTGATGACATTCGCAAGTACACTCTACTGAACCTCACAGTGAAGGATGTCATCTGCTCTTGTCTGTCCCGAAATCAGTTCAGGAACGTCATGCACCTCAATCACGCGAAGCTAATCTGGGACCGGCTTTCTGAGGTCCATGAAGGTCATCTTAATCGTCTTGATCCTTGGTTTGAGGACTACAAGGAGTCTCTTAAAGAGATGACCTTTCCACCTGAATCGTCTTCATCTTCACCATGCCTCATGGCAGGGGGTGCTAAGGTAAATGAATGCTACCTCTCTGAAACTAGTGATGATGAATCAGGTGATGAATTTGGCCCCAGCTATGTCAAACTTGCTTCCCTTGCCACTAAACAACAAAGAGCCTTGGAAAAGGTTCAAAACATGCTTAGTAAGAGCGATGATATGTTGGGTGAAGAAATGGATCAGTCAAAAGCTTTGGCTGAGAGTCTTCAGAGACTTCATTCCAAGTTTGACGCCCTTCAAGATCAACATAATGCTCTCTTGTCTGATCACGAGAAGCTTTCTTTTGAATGTCTTCAAAGAAAGCAAGATCTTGAAAAGATAAGAGTGGACTATGGAGATCTTCAGAAGGAGTGCGATTCATTACTTGCTCAACAAATCAGCGTTACACAGGATGGATTTGAACCACCTTGTCTAAAATGCATTGAGCGTGATAACGCTACCTCTGTTGCTGAATGTTCCACTGCTGCTACTGTTGCATTGTCTTCAACTACTGATGTGGAAACTAACCCCTCTACGGAGGATACCACTACTATTGCTGATGAAAACGCTAGGTTGAAGACATTGCTTGAAACAGGGATGTATAAAAGTCTGAAAGGACATCAGACACTTTGCGATGTCCTCAAAAAGCAGATTCTGAATCAAAACCCTAGGAAAGAGGGTGTTGGGTTCGAGATGAAAATGAATGTTGATGGTTCCTACTGGAAGCCTGAGCAGTATCCCAAAACCACATGGGTTGCTGCAAAGGGACCTTCAGTGGATCCATCCACCTTATCTGGCTTTACATGTGCTAATCCTATTATCATTGATGAATCCTTTGATGCAAACTATAAATTGTTCAAAAATAAGAATGGTGAAGTGTTTGCCATGTATATTGGTACTAACTGCAGGAATGGACCACCTATGAAGAAGATCTGGGTTCCCAAAAGCTATCTTGAGAATCTTCCAGTGAATATGATCATGACACCACCAGGGAAGAAGACAAACCCCAGACCTAAGGCGTCATATGGTCCAAAGGCTTCATACAGATACAGGACTCACCTGAGTCACCCTAACGCCAATGTTTTGCAGGGAAATCGTACTCAAACTTATGAATATGAGCGGGTGTCTTCAAACCGCTATGTTCATAGAACTAAGAACTTTTCTGCTTATTCATATGAGTATCATTCATCTCCAGCAAGGCTATTTGCTAGGTCTCGAAAGCCGAAGTTCTCAGATGCTGCACTTAGACTCATTGCTTCTAAGACACCCCTGAAGATGTGGGTGGTGAAGAAGAATTAACTTTCTTTTGCAGAATAAGGTCTCCAGCCTGCTATCAAAGGCGGCTGATACTATTGCTGGGGACCTAAAACACATTAAGGGACGCATGATAAAATGGTCTTACTATGTATTTCACATGTGAATTGCTTACCAGTCATAATATGAGTCCTAACCTTGATCTAAGGTGTGATAATCCTTGTGTGCGTCAAATGCTTATGCTTCACAACACACTTTGTGAAGCCTGTCCTCCTAACTGCACTATAGGGTATGACACCTCATGCTTCAGAATGGATTATGGACATCGGATGCACTAATCATATGACTGGTGATCGAAGTGTTCTCATGGACTCAACCTTACGTCCATCTGACAAGAGTCACATCACATTTGCTGACACTGGTAAAATCAAGGTATTGGGTCTAGGTAGAGTTGCAATATCAAAGGATCAACACATGGATAAAGTGATGCTTGTTGAATCCCTTGGGTTCAACTTAAGTCTGTCTCAATGCTTTGTGACTTGAACATGATTGTGCTATTCGGAAAATATCGTTGCCTTGTACTAATGGAATCTGACAAGTCTCTAGTCTTTGAAGGGTATCGGAAAGATGATCTATACATGGTAGATTTCTCAGCAGGTCCACAGCTTGCCGTATGTCTTCTTGCAAAAGCTTCAGAATGCTGGCTCTGGCATCGGAGGCTGGGGCATGCTGGCATGAGGAACTTACACACACTCGTCAAGAAGAAGCATGTCATGGGCATTGAGGGTGTCAAGTTCAAGAAGGATCATTTGTGTGGTGCCTGCGAAGCTGGAAAGATGACTAGGGCAAAGCACCCCTCGAAGATAATCATGACGACATCTCAACCCTCCGAGTTGTTACACATGGACTTATTTGGCCCTACTCACTACTCTAGCCTCACAACAACAGCTTGTCTCTATGGCTTCGTCATTGTTGATGACTACTCAAGATATACATGGGTGCACATAATTCTCTACAAGACTGAAGTGCAAGATGTCTTCAGACGCTTCGCCAATCGAGCCATGAACAATTATGGCCTCAAGATCAAGCATATCAGAAGTGACAACGGCACTGAGTTCAAGAACACCGGGCTTGATCTTTATCTGGATACAATGGGAATCACTCATGAGTTTTCTGCTCCATACACACCTCAGCAAAATGGCATTGTAGAGCGCAAGAACAGAACCCTCATTGAGATGGCTCGAACAATGCTCGTCGAGTACAAGACACCAAGAAAGTTTTTGCCTGAAGCTATTGATACAGCATTTCACATCATCAACCTTGTCTACATCCATAAGCTTCTGAACAAAACATCCTATGAGCTCCTTACTGACAAGAAGCCAAATGTCAGCTACTTCAGAGTATTTGGTGCTAGGTGCTGGATCAAGGATCCCCACCACAAGTCAAAATTTGCGCCTAAAGCTCACAAAGGTTCATGCTCGGTTACGGAAAGGACTAGCACTCTTACAGAGTCTTCAACCTCTATCACTACAAAATCATTGAAACTTTGGACGTGCGATTTGATGAAACCAATGGTTCACAAAGAGAGCTCCTGCCAAGTACACTAGATGAAGCTCCGCCCAGCGAATCTATCAAGCTGATGGGAACTGGTGAAATCATGCCTTCTAAAGCACGGCCTGAAGAGGAACTTATCATTTCTGCACCAAACCAACCTGAAGACAATGCTCAGACCGAAGACAATCCTCCCAATGATGACAATGATCAGCAAGAGCAAGGTCTTCGTCCAGTTCATCCTCCTATTGCAAATGAAGTACAAATTGAGAAGATAATTGATAGCATCAATGCACCTGGTCCACTTACTCGCTCAAGAGCAACACAGTTAGCAAATTTCTGTGGGAACTTTTCGTTTGTGTCAATATCAGAACCCAAGAAAGTTGATGAAGCCTTTATGGAACCTGAATGGATTCAAGCTATGCAAGAAGAACTTCAACAATTCAAGCTGAACAATGTTTGGGAATTAGTCAAGCGTCCTGACTCTCGCAATCATAACATTATTGGCACAAAATGGATATCAAAACAAGCAAGATGAGCATGGTCAAGTCATCAGAAACAAAGCACGTCTTGTGGCTCAAGGATATACTCAAGTTGAAGGAATTGACTTCGATGAAACATTTGCTCCTGTGGTTAGGCTTGAAGCTATTCGCATACTGCTAGCCTATGCTAACCACCACAACATCTTACTGTATCAAATGGATGTGAAGAGTGCATTCCTCAATGGCAAGATTGAAGAAGAAGTGTACGTTGCTCAACCACCTGGCTTTGAAGATCCAAAACATCCTGATCTGGTGTACAAGCTAAACAAAGCGTTGTATGGCCTCAAACAAGCTCCTCGCGCTTGGTATGATACGATCAAAGACTTCCTGAAGAGCAAAGGCTTCAAACCTGGATCCCTCGATCCCACACTCTTCACGAAGACATATGATGGAGAACTGTTTGTGTGCCAAATATATGTGGATGACATTATCTTCGGCTGCACCAACCAGAAGTATAGTGATGAGTTCGGATACATGATGCAAGAGCAATATCAGATGTCCTTGATGGGTGAGCTGAAGTTCTTCCTTGGTCTTCAAATTTGTCAGCAAAGGAATGGCATCTTCATATCTCAAGAAAAATATCTCAAAGACTGTCTGAAGAAGTTTGGAATGCAAGATTGCAAAGGTTACACGACGCCAATGCCAGCCAAACACCATCTGGGTCCCGACGACAATGGTAAAGAGTACGATCAAAAGGTATACCGCTCCATGATTGGTTCTTTACTTTACCTATGTGCATCTAGGCCAGATATTATGCTTAGTGTTTGCATGTGTGCTCGATTCCAAGCGGCACCAAAGGAATTGCATCACTTAGCTGTGAAGCGAATTCTTTGATATTTGGATTACACCCCAACACTCGGATTATGGTATCCAAAGGGCTCAAAATTTGATCTGGTGGGATTCTCAGATGCTGATTATGCTGGTGATAAGGTGGATCGCAAGTCTACATCAGGCACATGTCACTTTCTGGGACGATCACTTGTCTGTTGGTCTTCAAAGAAGCAAAACTATGTATCACTCTCAACTAATGAATCTGAATACATTGCTGCTGGATCTTGCTGCGCTCAGCTTCTATGGATGAAGCAAACTCTCAAGGACTATGGCGTCAATCTGAAACAAGTACCTCTCTTCTACGACAACGAAAGCGCCATCAAGATTGCCAACAATCCAGTCCAGCACTCGAAGACAAAGCACATTGAAATTCGTCATCACTTTCTCAGAGATCATGTCATGAAGAAAGATATTGACATCATTCACGTCAATACTGAAGAGCAACTGGCAGATATCTTCACAAAGCCCTTGGATGAGAAAAGGTTTTGCAAGTTACGGTGTGAGCTAAATATCTTGGAATCCTCAAATGTCCTGTGATCAGGCACACATCCTAACACTTATGCATGTTGATGACTTAGATGTGCAACACACGAAGTAAAGTATATCTTCAATCAATCAAGACTTACATTCTGAGTGTGAATACATTAACGTGGAATTTGACTTCGGAGCGCCACGATAATTGTGCGCTGTGTCTGGGTCTAATACTTTCTATATGGTGGGTAACACCACCACCAAATTTCTTGGTTTGAAGTGTTTCACTCATGGCGTTATTTTTGCAATGTCTTCGCATTTGGTTTGTCTTCAAATTTCAACTTATCTTCATGATTTACTTCACTATGTTGATTTGATTACTTTCTTATATATATATACTAGTATTCTGTCCTCTACAGCATTCACTTATAGCTATGTCTTCCTTGTTGAATCTTTTGAACTAAGTGAATGTGATCGGACCCTAATCTCTCTATGCTTTCTATCTCAAACTCTATTTGTCCAAATCATATGCATTCTATTGAAACTGTCGAATGTCTTCTCTGCATCCTTGTCAGCAGAAGACACAGAGACAAACATTAAGTCTGTTTTAAATGATTCAGACTTATTGTTTGAAATCCGGAGAAGTCGGAACAACCATCCGACAAACCTGGCGGGCGTGGGAACGTGGGACAACTCTGAGTATGTTGCATGCTTGCCACGTGCCCCTCAGATGTGAACAGCCAGGGGCACCTGCGTAATTGCGCTATGCCGCACACTTCCTTATAAATATGTGTCCCCTGCGGTAACAAAAACCTTCTTCCACCTCTCCACCTCGTCAGAACCCTAGCGCCACCGCTAGCTGCCGACGACACCAGCGACAAAGCGCTTAGCTGCCGCAACTTCTCCGACGCCGTCCTCACGCCAGCCGTGGACATCGTCCTCTCTGCCGCCGCCGTAGGTGTCCTCCGTCGCCAAGTTAGGGCACGGTGGATTGAACTGCTCGATCTCCTATTCATCCCATCTAGCAGTTCTTCGTGTGGTAAATACAACTCTATTTTTACCACCTTTTTGATCCTCAATGATTCATCCTATTTACCAAAATTGGTTTCTGCCTATACAATGTTAGATCTATTCTGTCTACATCTCATACTGCTTAGTATATTCACTTAAGCTTCATATCTAGTTAGATTCCTCACTTGTACTTATTCACAGATTCGTACAAATCTGGAACCAACACTCAACATATAAGTGAATGTCTTCGCAACATGAGGTCAATGTCTTCAAACTGATTTAGCTTCAAAATCTTCTGAGAATGCATATGACCTCTTCCCCTTCCCTCGCATCTCTAATGCTATCACAGGTACATGTCCGTGCGAGAATCCCTTGGTTCTCATAGTTTGCATTCGTTTGTAGAATTCTTACAGCAACACATTAACTCTCCCGAAGCCAGTTCCTGCTTGTCCAACAAGCGAAAGCCTTTGAACGTATTGAAGCCATTCAGTTTGAAGTTCATGGTTGCAGAGAAATCAGTAAGGAAGGGTGGCAGACAACGTCGAGGGGGAACATCAAAATATTTTCCTGATGACCTCGCAGACCTTTACAAGACAGATCCTGAAGAGGATTATAATCAGCGCAAGACACGAATCCAATGGATTCGACGATATTGGGCTGAACAATGGTTCAAACACAAGTTCGTGACCAAGGAATACGCTGAGAAGAATGCTATCAAAAGTCCTTGGGGTGATATTCTCTATCGAGGCCTTCCACACAAGAACAGAGCTAAAGCTATTGCACAGGGTTTCTATCCTTGTATGGTCCGTGGACCACAACCTGAAAATGCTGACCCATCATCATTGCTCTGGTGTCATTACGATAATCTCTTCAAGCGCAACTTCTAGCATGCAAGACATCGGCCAAGGAAAACAAGAAGTCATTGGGATTAGACTTCAACCCTGGTCCCTCTGCTCCCCGTGCTGACGGCTCATGTGATGCAGAACCAAATGTCATCTGCCCCTTTTCAAACCTTGATGGCCTCATCACATACATCTTGGTCCAAGGTGCCAAAGTGGATCATTCTGATAATGATGATGACACTGATGAAGCCCCAGCTCCTCCTCCAAAGCCGCAGAAGCTAAAGAAGACTAAGGCTTCACAATCAGCTGCTCCTCCAAAAGCTTCACGTGCGAAGCCATTGGTCACTGCACCTCCTGAAGACAGTGTGCAGTCTGAAGATCTCTCACGTATCTCCAAGAGGACGGAGAATAAAAAGAAAATCGTCAAGAATACTGATTAGACATTGACTCATGCTGCCATTCTGCGAGAAGAGCACATTGATCTGTCCAGCGATGAAGATCTTGCAGATGATGCTCTTGAGCAACTGATCAAGAGCAAGGAAGAAGCAGAGATCTTCAATGATTTGTCTCTCTTTGATGTGGCAATCATCCATAACTTCATTGATGAGTGGTTTGACACCCCAAATCTCAGCTTTGATGATCTGCGACTTCCCATTGGCCTCAGTGTAACCTTCAATGGCGCCATTGCTTCTGAGCTAGCTCTTGCTCAGCGCATCGTTGAACTGAAGCACAAGATCGACTATGAGAAAGCTCAGTTCAAGAAGCATGTGGCCAAGCTCAGCGTGCAAGATGTCAAAAACTTCAAGATCATGCTACACGAGCTCAAAGAAGCCTTTCACAAGAAGCGCGAAGAAGCTAGAGGCTCTCGTGAGCGCATGAAGAGTCTGGCTGCCAAGTCTGTGCTAGCCTACAATGAGGCTGAGAAGCGCAAGGCTCTTGGTCATCCTGACATTGACCCCAGAATGGCTGCAAAGAAGACGAAGCTATCAACTGTCCAATCTGCACCTTCAAGGCAGGATGAACCTCGCATAGTCTTCCCAAGCGGCATGACTAGCTCAAAGCCAAAGGTCATGTCAACCGCTTCAGAAATGAAGAAGACGAGGGCTACCGAGGCTGAAGCCAGAAAAAGGAAAAACACCGAAGCCTCTGATGTTGCTCCCTCCAAGAAGAAGCGCAAAACCAAGAAGAATCGGGCTGCTCCCACAGAGCCCTTAGTTGTTGAACCTATCTCAATGGTTCACCCTGCATCTGAACACCAAGAACGACGGATGATTGTTCATGAGCCTACTTCCACAGAGGCTTATGAAGCTGAAGACATTCCAGCAGTTGATCCCATCACTGTTGAAGACATTGGTCACCATGACAATGTTGAAGATGATGAAGTTCTTCCTTAGATCGAACACAACTTGGTATCATCCCCTGTTCTCACGAACAGCGAACTCATCAGCATTGGTCATCCTCTGACGCCAATTGCTCAGGATGCATCATGGGGTAATGACCCACAACAACAAGACTCCCCGAGTACTCCCCAACAACAACAAGTCACACCACCTGTGCAAGAAAAAGAGGATGAGGCCCAGCCAACTCCATCTCCAAAGGCGTCGTCCGTATTACACAGGCTTCGCAAAGGACCAAGGCCTCAAGTCCCTATTTCGAGCGTTCCAGAAGGAGAAGTGCACCACCAATCTGTTGCACGTCAGGTGTTTCCAGAAGCCACTCCGACTGTGAATGTCTCCGTGTCTGAAGCCAAAACTGCTGAAGACAATCCGGATGCATCAGCCGATGACGAACAAGAAGAAGAACGTGTCCCTACTCCCCCCATTACTGAAGAAGTTGTTCCTGAAGTAAACATGCCAGTGCCAGACCCTCCAGCTCATCAAGTGGGGTTGAAAATCATGAGGCTGCCACCACCAACACAAATGAAGCCTATGACGTAGTCATGGCTGAAGCAAGTGTGGATCCTGCACCAACCAATATGCCAGAAGCCAATGCTGCAACTGCTCCAGAAGCTTATGTTGTGCAGCCTGAAGCCTCTATTGTTGCCACTGCTCCTGTTCCGCCACCAAGGCCCCATACAATTGAGCAAGCATACAACCATGGCCAGCTAATCACTATCAAATGGCCCGTTCTGGTCCCTCCGCCTAATGTCCCTGGTCCTCAGTTTGATTATCATATTGAGCATAGGCCTCAGGTCCAGAAACCAAAGCCAAGACTGCCAAGGTTCCCAGGTACTGCCACCTCTACAGGGTCCTTCAATGCAAATGGCTTCAAAAGCCACAACACCTTCTTTGATAGTGCAAAGAACCCCTACTCAAGGCCAAGAATATCATCTGATCGTTTCTGGAGCCATCAGCAGCGAAGCTATTACTCCTGCATTTTGTATGATCAAGGGCGCATTTTCCCTCATATGCGCCTCGACACTAAAGCCATTGCTGGACTGCCATGCTTAGAAGAAGCACTTGACTGCTTTCGTGATGCAGGTCTGCTCAGCTCTGTGACAGACAAAGAACATTGGAATGAGGAACTTTTGCTTCAATTCTATGTTACCCTCCACATTCGCGGCTACAACAATGATACAAAGACATGGGTTCTTGAGTGGATGACAGGAAATGTTCATCATGAAGAAAAAGCTCTTGACATCATTGAGCTTACAGGCCTACCCACTCCCGGAGAGCTATTCAAACCTGATTGTCAACTCCGCCGCAATGCACTGGAGAGCATCTTCCATAAGCCAGAACCCAACATGAGCCATATGTTGAGCATGATGAAGCCTCTGCCACATGACAATGAATACCCACAGGAGTTCTTTGTTGATGACCTTGAGTATCTGCCTCGCACAATATATCACATCATCAGGCGGACTCTATGGCCTATCAAAGGGCCTTCATCAGCTGCAAAACTTGAAGGAGCCATGAAGACGTTGGTCTTTTACATCCTCAATGGCATCAGCTTCAATACACAAGAATTCTTCCTCCGGCAACTGGCTGCATCTGGATCTGACCATTTTGGCCTGAAATTCTATGCTCCATGGGTCGTGCGCCTCATCAAGCTACACTCTACTATCAACTATTAGCCCTCTGCTCGCAATCATCTGATCTTTCTACCAGAGGTTGATATGTCAGTTGAATCCATATACCCTGAGCCTGCCAAGAAGCCTCTTTGTCTTCAAAATGTTGAACACCAAAGCTTCACTCAGCCCATCACTACTAGGAAAAGGGCTATAGATGGAAATGACACTAATGGCGCACCAGACATGTGGTGCGCCATTAGTATATACTAATGGCGCACCAGCTTCTGATGCGCCATTAGTGTTGAAACTACTAATGGCGCACCCTGCCCACGGTGGCCATTAGTACCAATTTTTTTTTGAACTAGTGCGCCTGTCCAAACATACTATTGGCGCATCCACAGGTGGTGCGCCATTACTAGTTGTAACTAGTAATGGCGCACCAGCCAGAAGGTGCGCCACTAATGTTATTTTTTTTTTATTTTTTTTATTCCTTTTTTTGCAAAAGTACTAATGGCGCACCACCAGGGGGTGCGCCATTAGTAACCTGGATTACTAATGGCGCATTTGTTGCTGGTGCACCATTAGTAAGTGGGCAGCAACAAGATATTTTGGACAGCCTCTCCTCCCACACTCACTTTCTCCCCACTTCATTCTCTCCACCGCCTCCTCCTTGTCTCGGGTGCCTCCTCTTTTTCACCTCATTTCCACCATAGATTCATTCAAATTAAGTGGTTAAGTTACCTTGTTTTGCTAGGTAAGTAAGGGGGAAGCTATATTTATGTTGTTCTCCCTACAACAATGTGCACATGCACTTTTTATGGCCTAGCTAGATCTATGTATGTTCGTGGTGTTGCATATGTTTGTGGTGTTGCATATGTGTTTGTGTTTGGAGGTGTACCGGTATTTGAAATGCGATAGTTGCCAATATTTTGCCATTTCCGTTTCGGCGAGAATTTTGGCATTAAGCATTCTTTTTGGTCCTATTTTTAGGGAAAGTCATGCCAAATTTTTTCTTGGTTCTAAAATATCATTTTGCTCTACCCTGCAGGCGACCATGGTCCGCACGATGACCGAAGGCATCGTGAATAGGTTTTTGAGGTCCGCGAAGGCCGAGATGCTTCAAAAGAACAAGACGGAGATAAGATGTCCGTGTCGAAGATGCAAGCTGAATAGCCTTATTGCAGACCCGGATTCCGGGCAGGTGCGGGACCACCTCCTCTTGCGTGGTTTCATGGATGGCTATCGGTGGCAAGGTGATGAAGATGACTAAGAAGTCGTCCATGGGGGCCGGGCAAGAAATGAGGAAGGGCAGCAAGACAACCACCGCGGCTCGGGGGGGCGAGAAGACGAAGAATCCCAGGAGATGATCACGACGGTGATGCTGTACACAGTCATCATGTAGAAGATGCAGGACATGATGATGATGCCAGCGGAGCAGACGACGCTGGACCATCGATGGGCTGGGTGCAGGACCCTCATATTCAAGAGCTGCTTCTCAAGCAGACGGATAACGCAAGAGCTGCCGCCCGAGAGAAAGCCAAGATGGATCAACTTGAGTTAGACGCGGTTACTCCATTGTATGAAGGATGCAGGCCCGAGGATACCCGCCTGAAAGTAACGCTCATGGCTCTGGAGATGAAGGTAAAACACAAAATGACCGACGCATGCTTCGACGAGAACATGTCATTCTGGCACGAACGTCTTCCCAAGGGGAACAAGTGCCCGACCAGTTTGGAGGAGGCGAAGAAAATCGTGTGTCCTCTGGATTCACCGCACGTGAAATACCATGTGTGCATGAACAATTGCATCATTTATCGGGACGAGCACGCGGAGTCTACCATATGTCCGGTGTGCGGTGTCACTCGATACAAGAAGAGGAAGAAAGCTCCTCGAAAAGTGGTGTGGTACTTTCCGATCACTCCTCGTCTGCAGCGGTATTTCGCGGACCCTAAGGTAGCAAAGCTCCTGCGTTGGCACGCGGATAGGGAGGAGAAGAAGCGAGAAGATGACGCAAATGATCCGGAGATAGATAAAAAAGACAAGATGCTGAGTCACCCTAAGGATGCGAGCCAGTGGCAAGTGTTTAACTTCGAATACCCAGAATTTGGGAACGATCCAAGGAACATCATGCTGGGCGCGAGCACCGATGGAGTCAATCCGTTTGGCAGCCAGAGAAGCACACATAGCACCTGGCCTATGTTCGTGTGGATGTACAACCTTCCCCCCTGGTTGTGCATGAAGAGGAAGTACATTCACATGAGTATGCTAATTGAAGGGCCGAAACAACCAGGGAACGACATCAATCTGTATCTGGGGCTGCTGAAAGAGGAGATTGACACGCTGTGGAAAACGCCAGCCAATACGTGGGACGCTGCAGAGAAAGAATATTTCCCTATGAGAGCCGCACTGCTCACGACGGTGCACAACTATCTCGGTTACGGATATCTTGCGGGGCAGGTAGTCCACGGATTTTCTGGATGCGTAAGGTGCATGGATGACACAATGTATCGCCAGCTAGATAGAGATCCCGGGTCTTCGAAAACCGTGTTCATGGGACATCGAAGGTGGCTTCGCGACGATGACCCATGGAGGAAACGCAAGGATCTGTTCGATGGTGAAACCGAACCCCGAAAACGCCCGTGTACGAGGAGCGGCGAGGAAATAGACAAGCTGTTGAAAAATTGGAAAGACTGCCCACTGCCGGAAAGAAGCAAAAGGCGCCAGAGCCGCTACTGAAGGTATGGAAAACGAGGTCTGTTTTCTGGGACTTGCCGTACTGGAAGATCCACCGTGTGCCTCACAGCCTTGATGTCATGCATATCACGAAGAACATGTGCGAGAGTCTGCTTGGTACCCTACTCAACATGCTAGAGAGGACCAAAGATGGGCCGAAAGCAAGGGCAGACTTGAAATCAATGGGCATCAGGCAGGAGCTTCACGCTATAAATGATGATGATGATGATGATGATGATGAGGTGAAGCAGGACACAGAAAGTCGTCGCAAAGGCAAAAAGGCCAAGAAGACCAGAAATGACTACCCTCCCGCGTGCTTCACTCTAAGTCAGGAGGAGATCAAGCAGTTTTTCACCTGCCTCCTAGGAGTAAAACTTCCTTACGGTTACGCGGGGAAGATAAGCAGATACCTAGACCCAGCAAAGCAGAAGTTCAGCGGGATGAAGTCTCATGACTGTCTCGTGCTAATGATGCAGATACTTCCAGTTGCAATCCATGGCATCATGGACGCGCACGTCCGTGAAACGCTATTTGGCCTATGCAACTTCTTCGACGTCATCTCTCGGAAGTCGATTGGCGTGAGGCAACTCAGAAGGCTACAGGAAGAGATCGTGGTGATACTATGCGAGCTTGAGATGTACTTCCCGCCCGCATTCTTCGACGTTATGGTGCATCTGCTGGTCCATATAGTGGAGGATATCATCCAACTTGGGCCGACGTTCCTGATGACCTATGAGGCGTACGATATCAACGGCTACACATTCTACACCGAGGCCAAGGACATGAAGAGCGATGGTTATCAGAACTCCGGGGTAACGATGGAATCCTACACCGGTAACGACAAGGACAGATACTACAGAAGGATCGAGGAGATCTGGGAGCTGAGCTACGCTGGAGAGAAGGTCCCGATGTTCCGTGTCAAATGGGCCAAGAGCGTCCTAAAAGAAGACCGGTATTTCACCACCATGGTTATACCCGAAGCCAAATCCAAGACCGCGGGCGCAAACGTCACCGCGAAAAATGAGCCATGGGTACTGGCTTCCCAAGTGGACCAATGCTTCTTCATTACCGACCTGTCAAAGACCAGTCGTGTTGTCGTGAGGAGAGGCAAAAGGAAGATCATCGGAATGGATGGAGTAGC
>NC_057813.1:641929696-641948695 GCF_018294505.1 Triticum aestivum
GCCGCCGACCCCCCGCACCCTCCCCCGCTCCACCGGCATTACTGTTTGATGATATTTTTTAAAAAATTATTACTGTCTTATAAAAAAATTACTGTTATGATTTAAACAAGTTTGTACATATTTAAACACAAATAAGTATCAAACAGCATTTTAAATGCATAAAAAAAAATTTGTGGAGCCTAGGAATTGAAACCAGGACCTCCTGGTGTGAGAATTGGCACCTGACCAGTCGAGCTAGTAGAGGGGAGTTCATGTGGATAAGGTCAGGTGGGAGATAACCTGTTGGCTCGAGCGGAAATAAAAAAAATACTAATGGCGCACCAGGTCGAGGTGCACCATTAGCATGTATATACATATGGCGCACTGAGGGGTGGTGCGCCATTAGTATTGTGCCCCCCTACTTCGTATCGATCCCCTCTCTCTCCCTCGCCCTCGCCCTCGCCCTCGATCCCCTCTCTCTCCCTCGCCCGAGCCCTCGCCCTCGATCCCCTCTCTCTCCCTCGCCCTCGCCCTCTCCCTCGATCCCCTTCTCCTCTCCTCTCCCGACGCCGCCGCCCCGCCGCCCTCGACGCCGGCCAGATCCGCCGCCACCTCTGCTCGAGCTGCTCCCATCTACCACGCCACTGCTCGCGTGCTTCTTCTCTCCCGCGACCCCGCCATTGAAGGTCTCGCAAGGTCCTCTTCTCCTCCCCCTCCCCCTTTGTTCGATTCGATTGTGCCGCCGTCAAGGTTCCCTGATGATGCTGGTTCCTCTCGCGCGCAGGCTGCACGCACCTCGGACCGCGTGTGCCTAGTTCTTCCCGGGACGCTGCCCCGACCCTACTACCCATGCCATCAGGGGAGCTCGTCAAGGTATCATCCCCCCTCTCTCTCTCTCTGCTGTCTCCATCTCTCATGCTCTGGCGTGTTTTTTTCCTAAGGGACGAAACTATGTTCTCTTGTTGCTATTGCTAGGTGTTTTTGTCTACCATGTACGTACATACCTAGAGTAGTTGATTAGATGCAGAATTCTTTGTTTGCTGAATTGCTGAATTGGAAACTGTATCATCTGGTCTGAATTGCTGAATTGCTGAATCTGGATTGGACAAGTGTGCACGAAAGTTTCAGATAGTTGGCCAAATGATATTTAAGCAAGTAGCACATTGCCTTGTCCACCTGGGATAATGATTTTGCAGGTACCCCGAGAGGCCCTTGAGTTTGCCGGAATGTCGATTAACTTCTGTTCCGGCAAATTCGGGTACTCCATATGTCCTATTTTCAGCAAAGGTCATGCTGAAATTTTCCATGAATTTTAGCATGACTTTGCTAAAAATAGGACATATGGGGTACTTGTGACTAATGAATGGGCCGGGGTATCTTAGTAGTTAATTAAGTAGGATCAAGAGCCCCGGCGTACTTGTGACTAATGCATGGCTTTTAGGGTGCCTCGGTGTCGATAAAAACCGAAATGGTGAAAGGTTAGGCTTTTAGGGTGCCTCGGTGTCGAAAAACCCTCAATGATAAAAGCTTAGATTTTAGGATGCCTCGGTGTCGACAAACCCTAAATGATGAGACCATGATCTTGTTCCTTGACAATAACCAACTTTTTGACCAAACTTTGTTTCTATTTAGAGAGAAACATGGCCCACAACGATGAGGCCGGGGGTTCGGGCGGCAAGGCATTCTGGGAGCTGTCCCAGGAGATGGAGGAACAACCTCACTTGTATGAGGCCGCTGCCTTCCCCACCGATCCTGAGACCACGGATGGTGCCGCCGAGGATGACCACACTGATGCCACCACTGATGGTGCTGCCGAGGATGCCACCACTGATGATGGCGGCGCACGCACAGATGGCAGCCAACCGAAGAGGCAACGGAAGGACCGGCGCCCGATCGTGCTCCGCACCCTCAAGGAGGAAGTTACTGAAGTGGACTCCAACGCGAATCCAACGGCGCCCGAACGAATAGTCAAGGCGTACTCGCTTAAGCTCGGGTGCATTGTCCGGAGCACCGTCTCGATCAACACCAAGAACCTGAGGCATCCTGACCGAGGGAATTTGCGCAACCTCCTCTTCACGAAGCTGCACGAACGATACAAGTTCCCCGCTGAATTTGATAACACAAGCCTCAAAGGGAATAAAGTGAACAATGCTGCCCTCACGAAGATGAGCAAGGCCCCGTCTACTTGGAAAAGCAATGTGAAGAGAATGATCGAGAAAGGTGAGAGTTATCAGAAGATCACGGAGAAAAATCCTTCGATCACCGAAGATGACTACAACGACTTCAAGATCAATTGCTCGAGCACCGCAAGCTCCCAATCAAGTGAGTGGGGGAAACAAATGCGGGAGCTGAACATAGGGGAACACACACTCGGTCCCGGTGGTTACAGAGTGGCGGAGCCTATATGGGACAAGGAGGAGGCGGACCGTGCCGAGCAAGGCCTACCGCCCCTCTTCGATAAATACGGTGAGAAGCAGACCAGGAACTTTGTCAGGGCCCGGTACAAGAAGGACCCGAAAACAAAGGAGCTTACCACGGATCCGAAGACCAGGCAGCTTGAGCTTGTTCTGGTAAGGAATACACCCCCGCGTAATTAGCTCCATATGGTTGCATACTAATTAATGAAGCCAAATTTCTAAATGGTTCACATTCCTTCCGCAGGCGACTGAAAGCAGTAGCAAGGGGTCGACTAAGAGCAACCCTTGGGACACCACTCTAAATAGGGGGTTGAATGTAATGAAGAACAAGGATAAGCTCAGTAAGCCGACGTCAGCTGGTCGTGTGGCCGGCAAAGGCTTGTCGCCAAAATGGGGGTCATACTATACCGCTGGTGTGCGGAAGGAGAAAAAGACCAGCTCGGAAAGCCAGGCGCGAGAGGTTCAAGAACTCAAGGCACAGGTGGCGCGGATTCCGGAGATTGTCCAAGAGCAAGTGGAACAACGACTCGGAGCGACGATCACCGCCCTTGTGCCTACCTTGATCTCGGGGTTGAGTGCGTGGATTGCGGGCGGCCAACAGGGGCCGCCCCCGATTCCTAGCTTCACAGCCAGCAACTCGCATAATGCGATGGCGGGGCCATTGGTGCCTCCGGCGGAGGCGACATTGGTGTCTCCGACGGCGGCACGGGAGCTTAATGCACCCGGGTGTACGCCGGCCGGCACCTCTGCAGCAAGCGGCACCTCCGTCAACTGCACGCCCGCCGTTGGCGGTGCGTCGACATTAGCCGAGCTCCACGCCATCATCACGGTAACTAATTAAGCCTCTCTCGGCCGAGGACTTCATCTCCTTGCCTTTGACTGGGCATCCCTGACGCCCTACATGTTTTCGCAGGGCACCGCCAACGTTCCGTGCACTCTCCTCCACTTCGTGAACAACGAGTTGGTCGAGCCAAGGGCAAAATCGTTCAACTGGGCAACCCCTTGTTCCACGGTACCCAGATGCCACCCAACTTGTTTAGGGTTCAACTGGTTCGGGTGCTGCCAGGCTGCGACGACTTGTTACCTACGATTCGACCCATCGGGGCCGACGAAGAAGACGTGATGACCCTCAGCGCCTGCCTGAGCTGGCCCCTGCTTTGGCCGAAGAGCCAGATTCGTTTGGGGGCGGGGGACACCACCCCAAAGACAACACCGCCAGTCGTGCCGGCGCCAAGTCGGCCCCATGGCAAGACCGCCATAACGGTGCCGGACATCCCTATGCCACTGGATCCAAACATGCATATGGCACAGGATCAGAACGACGACGACGACGATGATGATACATTTGGCAACGTCGATCAGTACTTTGCCGGTCATGGGTACGATGGCGACTTCATGGGGCCTCCTTCCCAAGAACCAAACCCAACAAAAGACGTGTGCGATCTAGCTGGTACCGCGGAGAAGCCAAGTTGCAACAGGCGCCGTCTGACGTTCAGCTCTCAGGAGACGCCTCCAGCTGCCGACTTCACCGAGCCTCAGATAGGCGAGGTGCGAAATATTATCAGCCCCAACACACTCAAGAAGGCGGTCTATGAGCAGAACTCGGTCCCATTACAGGAGAAGAAGAAGGCACGCAAAAGAAAGACTAAGAAGGGTGCGAGCCAGCCGGCACCGAGTACGATCCATGCTCAGGACGGGCCACCTTCACCGCAGGATATCTCGAGGAGGGTGCATGTGGCGGGTAGGGCGATGCTACCGACAAATATGCTCAATGCTGCAACCGGTGCTATGCGGAGTCTGCATGACAGTGTTCTTTCTTTGGAGAAGCGGCGTCTCAGGGAGAAAGATGTGGCATACCCAGTTTTCGCGGCCAAGGTGCCAGAGGGCAAGGGCTTTGTGGATAACTCCATCGGGCGTACGATCGTCCTGCGTTTTGATGACATCCACGCTATGTTGAACCTTCATCCGCTGCACTACACCTTCGTTCGGCTATTATTGCTGAGTATGGAGATGCGGATCATTCGCGACAAGACCCCAGACATCGTGATAGTCGACCCCTTCTACATGCGTGCCAAGATCTTGGGCAGCGCTGGGGACCGGCAAGTCGCGAGTTCTTACCTCGAAGGCGTCATTCTGGCAAACCAAGATAAGGATAACTTCCTTGTGCCTTACTTTCCTGAGTAAGTCCTCCCCTCAACCGGCCCGTAACATATGAATTCTTACATTTCGATCGTTTTTCTTTTAACATTCCGTGTTTTCTGCAGTGACACACATTGCACGCTCATCATCCTAAGCCCCAAATATTCCATGGCCACGTATTTCGACCCGGACCGTCAGTCGAACGTAGACTACACAAATGTCAAGAAGGTTCTTGATGATGTTCTCCCCGGCTACGCCAAATCTGGAGGCACCTTCACCAGGCCTATTCGTAAGTACGGCAAGCACGTGTTCTCCCACAATACGACGTTTTGCTGCGTCAAGCAGCCGCCTGGCGGTCAGAAGGGTGCCTACTATGCCATCCATCATATGCGGGCGATCGTACGGGACCATCATCAACTTCTGCTACCGAGTAAACTCAAAGATTGGGCCGCGAGCGTGTCGGCAATCCAGGACACGGACCCCCGACAAGAATTCTTTCACATCCAGTCGGAGTTTGCGGAAATCATCCATCAAGATGTCCTTCGTACCTCGGGGCAGTTGTACCTCAGAAATCAACCGTCCAACAGTGACATCGACACAATGCTACAAATGCAGGCTGACAACGACCGTTATTTCATGACTCCCACGATAGACGGCGGCTTCATCCATGCTCCGGTCCCTTGAGTCGAGTCGACAGCAGTGATGCTGTATCTAGTTCTGAAACATCGATTGGCTCATGTTGTAATTAAACTTTAATGAACTTGTAGTATGTCTCTTTGGTTTCGAGAGTCATTCAACTTAGATGTAATCGATGCTATTAATGTCTTGCTTTTCTCTTCCAATCGTTCTGTTGCATAATTATATATTGCTTATGTATTGTCTGTGAATTGGTACTAACGTTTCGTTTGGCTAGTGCATAGCGATGCCGACGTATGTCGTGTACAAGGGTAAGGTTCCCGGAGTCTACGATGACTAGGAGGAGTGTCGGAGACAGGTTCACCGATTCAGCGGTAACAGTTACAAAGGGTACACCACTAGGGCCGAGGCCGAATCTAGATACGCCCGCTATCTAGCGGGAGAGGGGAGGGAGCGTTGGAGGAACCGGATGAAGACGAGTTTCATCGTGATGATGCTCATCGTGATGACCGCAGCTCTCTTCTATGTGATGGTAGTTTAGATGATCGATATCGACTTGTAATGTGAAGACAAACTCGCTACTCGCGGTCTCGAGACTTGTAATATAATGTTCTATCTTTGTTCGGTCTTTTCAATTCGGAGACTAATATGATGAATTGTATTCGGAGACTAATATGATGAATTGTATTCAAAGACTAATCTTCTATTGTATTCGATGAATCTGTTGTTGATGTGTGCTGTCTATATTTTGTCAAATTATACATTTTGTAACCTGTGCAAAAAACAGAAAATAAAAAAATAAAAAAAACCTAATATTCATACTAATGGCGCATCACATGACACTGCGCCATTAGTATGACAAAGCATAGTAATGGCGCATCACTGGTAAGTGCGCCATTAATATGCCATGGTTACTAATGGCGCATCCAGTGGTGGTGCGCCATTAGTATGCCAAAGCACCTGGATATACATGGCCCCTGGGAGGCATACTAATGGCGCACCCTGGCCTATACTAATGGCGCACCCGCGGTGCGCCATTAGTATACCAGATACTAATGGCGCACCAGGAGGTGCGCCATTAGTAAAAATTACTAATGGCGTGCTGTTAATGGCGCACCACAGATGCGCCATTAATGGACATACTAGGTGCGCCATTAGTAGGGGTTTTCTAGTAGTGCATGGAAGGAGTCCAAGCAGTAACTTGTGTCTATCTAATGGCTGGGAACACTCGTCTGCCTCATTGTGCACAAACTGAAGCTACTGAGAGCACAATGGCCCAAGGGCCTAAGAAGCGCTCTCGCGTCCTAAATGACCGAGAACTTCTTGTGGCACTGCATCAGAAACAAGAAAATCATCACTTCTGGCTCAAGCGACAGATGCAAATCCTCTTGGTGGACGTAAATCGCATTCGAAATCTTGCCACCAAGAATGCCTTTGTCACTCACGAAACCTGTCGGCGATCATGGAAGAGTTTGACACTGCTCAGTGCTGAAGCAGATCTTCAAGACGATGGCTTCACTATAATATTCAAGTTTGACTCCACTCCTCCACGGAATGCTATCCTACGTCGAACTCCATCCCTCGAAGACTCTGACTATTCTTCCTCCGCGGCAACTGTGAATGCCAAAGTGATCGATGATGAAGACGATGCTACTTCACCGCCCCCTATTTGTGCACGCATCGACACTGCACCATGTTTGTCTGCGCCGCCAAACAACAACGACAACCCTGTTGCTTCACCTACTCCTCATGAGGATGAGTAGATGCTCTATGTCTTCAAACCTTTTTGGTCATTACTGACAAAAGGGGGAGAAGCATATGAGTTGGATAGTCTTCAAGCTGGTTCATATGGGCGGTTGCTTTATATTTTTCCTAGTGATTACAACTCTTGCTTTTGATACATTTCGTTCTTTGAGTTGTAACACTTAAACTCGTTGGTCGTCTGCTACTTATTTGCTTTTCCATGTGCGATGATAACTTCCGTACTTAGATAATTCTGCAAACGTCCATTTTTCATTATGCATGTCACTCTCCTAGTTATATCATTTCATGCATGATGAATTATCTTCATAAGTTGAAGAGGATCTCCACTAGTACAACTTGCCATGTGCATTTGCATACCAAAAGCAAATTACTTATATGCACATCTTCAGGGGGAGCCTTTGACACTTATGAAGACAATACCCTATTCTTTACAATTTCACATACTTCATTCCCGTTGAAAACTTCAACCAGTTTGTCATCAATCACCAAAAAGGGGGAGATTGTAAGTGCACCTAGTGCCACCCCTAGTTGGTTTTGGAGTATTGACGACAAAGTTGGTTGAGGGACTAATGCATTTGTGAGAATTGCAGGATAACGCAGGTAGTGTCCCTCATTGATTTGGTTTACCTACCGGAGATGACACCTAAAAATGTATCAAGACATTGACGACAATGGTGGTATGTGAAGATATTCATATTGAAGACTATGACATGAGAAGACATTGAGTCAAGACTATGGAGCGCGAAGACTGTGTTGTTCCGTTGTTTCCTTTTGTTCTTTGTTGAGTCATAGGAACCACCGTACTGTTAAGTGGGGTCCAAGTGAATGAAGTCAGAATGACTGAAGTGATTCTCAACCCAAATCCTATGTCTTCGAGCGAAGACAATGAGAGCAAATCTCATCCAGAGCTGGATGAGTCAGCTTTGCTTGTAGCCCAAGTAAAGTTGTCGTGTGTGTTTGAAATCTGACCATTGGAACACGTGTCAGTTCCTTAGTGACCCAGGGTCATTTCGGACATATCAGGTCAGGTTGCCTCGTGGCTATAAATAGCCCACCCCCTACACCATAAATTGGTGGCCGCTCAGAGTTAGTTCACGGCTTTTGTCGTTTGAGAGCAACCCACCTCGAAGCCTTAGAGAGAAAGAAATCCTTGCGAGGACAAAGCCCAAACACCCAGAGCCAAAGAGTGTTAGGCATCACTGAAGTCTTTCTGTCTGAGTGACCTGAAGACTTATTACACTTGAGGACTGTGTATCCTCTAGCCGGTTAGGCGTCACGTTCTGAGCATCCAAGATTCATTGTGGATCGCCAGTGAACAAAGTCTGTGAAGGTTCGGAAGTCTACCTTGAAGACTTACCAGAGTGATTTGGCGAGGACTGTGTGTCCTTAGCTCAAGGGGAATAAGGTGAAGACACGGTCTTCCGAGTTGAATCTCAGCCTCCCTAACCAGACGTACAGTTTTCACAGCAACTGGAACTGGTCCAAGAAATCATGTGTCTTCAACAAGTGACTGGTTCTATCCTCTCCCTCCCTTTACTTTGAGTTTGTCTTCGTGAAGTCATTGCCTATTTGTCGTACATGTTTGACTTCATTGCTTGACTACTATCGTTGGTTGGCTTCATACTATCTTCCATCCCGATCCTTACTACCAAGCTGCTATTAGTCTTTGTACTTTCACATTATTGCATACTTGACTATGGTTTGCTTGTTGTAGTTTATCTTCCGCTGCATATCAATTAGGTCATTTCTATTGTTTGTCTTTGAAACTTCCACGTTTTGAAGACTTTGATAAAAATCACCTATTCACCCCCCCTCTAGTCGATAATTAGCACTTTCAGTCGCCAGGATGATCATCCGATGTTTATCATAACCCGACATGGCTTATTATACACCAGCACAGCATGGTGTGAGTTATCAACACTCAAGATTTGGGTCATCACCCTTACTACAATCAAGTTGGTAAACCAACAATATGATTCAATGACACAGGTATGATCTATTCCATATTTTGATATTCTTGCAGCCTTGGTTATAAACCAGGCTTGGTATTGGGCATTATTTCCGTCCGGCGGTAAACCGACATACAACTTTTTTGTGCAGAAACAAAGGATTGCATGAAATTACCAAGGCATATAAGCAAGCATAGAAACAATCATGGCGGATTAATTAGTGTCATGTAGCAGTGCACGATGGAAGCAGATCAAAGAATTTCAACTAGCCTATTACAAGGCGTTTTGATGCCCAAAATAATGACTGTTTGTCACACAGAATGCAATCTGCAGAAATCAAGTCGGCTGCCGGATCATGATTCGTCACCAGGTTGACGTGAAGTTGATGGATCATCTTGCGCCGGTTCACACTCCTCCTCTTCATCCACTGGCTGGAAGTCAATGTTTGCCCAGTCAATTCCAGACAAAGCTCGGAAGACAACTTCATCACTTATAAGATCTGACGGTTCAATGTCAGGGGCATAAGTGTGCTTACTGATTTGCGGGATTAGATTCTGCACTTCATTCAGAGATGCATTAATCCATTTGTTGTCCCCATCATAGTTGGACCGGTGGACAGACAAGTCAACTTCTTCGGCAAATCTGCTTGCAAGCGGGCGCGTCTCCTTTGTCAAAGCTTTGAGGGCTTCATTGTCAAAATCTGACCCGTCTTCTTTTTGGCTAGGATAGCCATTCCCAACATCTTCTGGATCAAGATTAGATATCCAAGCTTTGGCCCAAGTCAGTGCAGATAAAGCGCCAGCCCTTGTAGCAGATTTCTTCACCTCTTCTAGCTGGGCAGGAGTCATGGATAACCTGGCCAACATATCCTTGATTAGGGCTGGCGGCGGTTTATTGTATGAGGCTGCACAGATGACACGTTGAGCGCCGGTATACAACTGCTCTATCAAGGAATAGGCAACCTTCAATTTCTTCCGCATATCCGAGCCAAAATGAGCAACATGACTACCTGCAACGGTGTAAGAAATCACTGTTAAACCGGCAGTGTCAAAGATGTTTACTAAAAAGCTGAAGATGACTATTTACCAAAGATAGAAGAAGTCATAGCATTGATTTGCCGCTTTAAGCCATTCAGCTCTTCTGCTACCGGTTTAAGTGCCGCTTCAACATCCTCCGCCCGCATCAGCAAGGTGGCTTTTTCAGTCTCCCAGCCTGTCCGCTTGTTCTTGAAGCTATCCTTCAGTTTCTCCATGGATGTTAAAGCGCCCTTCAATTCATCTTTGGCTTTGGAGGTTTTGGCTTGCTGGAACTTAATGTTTTCCTGGAGATCTGCGATTTGGGAATGCTCGCTGGTTAAGTTAGCCTGCAAAAGACAGATAGTAAGTTGGTAATACTTTTTCAAAGTCCCAAGCACATAACAAGTTATACACTTGGCACTTGGGGGCTAATGCATATTGTTTCTTCCTACCTGCTATTTTAAGTCCCAAGGCTCAATACAACTATTCATCTTGGCACTTGGGGGCTAATGCTTATTTGATCTGATAAACCGTATGTGAACAAACTCAACAAGGATAAGCTTTACAACAGGAAGTACCGGTTCATCTTCAAGAGATAAACCGGCCCTTGGGGCTACATAGTTGAAGTTTTTCTTATTAAAGTCCCGGTTTCATCTTGAAAAGATAAACCGGCCCTTGGGGGCTACAATGGAGTTGATATAAAGCAAAAGGAAGAACTCTGTGAAACGTTCGAACAGGAATTACCTCATAGCGCTCCTTCATCAAGTTGACTAAACCAGCCTCATAATCACGACTTGTGTATAGGCGGTTTAGAAATCCAGAGTGAAGGTCCTGAGCATTGAGGTTAACAAAGCTGGTTAAATCTATTTTCCACTTGCCTTTGCCCATAGCAGCAAATTCTTCCTTGGCAGTACGCTTCGATAAGGCAACCAGGTTACCAGGAACAGTATGACCACTGCCAGTAATGACAACATCATCATCACCACCTTTGGCTGAGCTTGGTGGATTATCAGTATCCCTGGCTGGGCTTGGCGGATTATCTTCATCCTTGGCTAGGCTTGGCAGATTAGTAGGCTGGTTCATGACATTGCTCTCATCCGGTTCAGCGAAAGTATCCTGAACCGGAGGTACTGGGTCTTCTCGGACAACATTAGCATTCGGATCATGAGGTTCAGGGGTCTTCTCCGGTTCAGGGGTCTGATTATCATCAGTTGGAACAGCCATCTTGGCTTTCTTGCTAAGTCTGGCTTTGGCACTGAAAAGAATAAATACAGAGATTAGTACACTAAACCGGAGCAATATATAAAAGTACGTATATCATGCTTACCCAGGAACGGTCTTGAGTGGAGGCATCTGTGTGGTTGAGGAATCGCCAGACGATGAGTTGGAAGTTCCCTGATAATTCGAATAAGACGGATTAAGCGGTTGTCGGAAGTAACCCGCCATGGGATAACAAATATTAGAAGTACAAGAGACCTCTGGTCGGTGTTTTCGAACCGGAGTATCTGGTAAACCAGAGGAAGTAACTTGTTGGCCACTATGCCGGGTTGTGCGACGTGCCTCATGTTGCTGTCTCTTCAAAGAAAAGTGCGGATCCAAATAAGCAAGAGGACGTGAACGTTTTACTTTCCAGACTGCGCGACAGAGTTTTTGTACCAGCACATGATCTGAACCGGAGGAAAGGGAAATTACCTCTACATTGTCAGCACGGGTAGCTTCCGCATCATCCTGATAATGATCATTGTCAATAAGGTGCATGAAAATGAACCAAGTGAATCAAGTTCTACCTCTGATTCTGAGTCATCAATATCTTCGGCCGGATCAGGGGACTCAGCGGTTCTCTTCTTGTCTGGCTTTTTTGTGACCTTGGACTTAGCACGAGGTGCTCGCAGCAGTTTGTCTTGTGCTTTTACCTGTTTATCTTGAGGTTTTCTCTTCCAGAACGGATCATTGGCCTTCAAAGATAAACAGAAGGCCATCCGAAAATATCAAAAGAGGGCAGATTAAAGTAGAAAGATGTAATTCTTACAGCTGGCAGTTTGTTGGAAGCATAAAAGGGACACAGCCTAGTTTTGCTGCACTCAGTTACTGGATCATCCAACGTCTTCTTGACGGCTTCAGTAATCTCGCCATCAGTTAACTGAATGTCAGTATGACATTGAGGGTCTTTTAAATCTCCTGTGTACTCGCACATTAAACCGGGATGACGGCTTAAAGGCAAGATACTCCACAAAACCCAGCAGCGGACAAGATCGACACTGGTTAAACCGTTTTCCATAAAAACTCGGATCTTAGAAATCTGTGTGGCATATTTCATTCGTTCCTTGGCAGTCAACCGTTGAGGCAGTGGATGTTCATTACTGAGCCGGTGAGCACGATAAACCAGCAAAGGATTTTCATCTTCAGGCGCAGTGTTTTGGCAGTAAAACCAAGTTTGGTTCCAATCCTTGGGGTGGATGTGATGTTTGGCATGAGGAAAATTCACTTCTTTCCTTTTTTGAATCGATACCCCGCCAAGTTTAGTATTGGGGCCGTCGGTGAATTCAATACGACGGTTCAAGTGAAAGAAGTCTCTGAAAAAATCAACGGTCGGCTCCTCTTGCAGGTAAACCTCACAAAACACTTGAAAATTGCAAAGGTTGGACACAAAGTTTGGTCCAATGTCTTGAGGGTGGAGTTGAAAGCTGGCAAGTACATCACATAAAAAATTTGATCCGGGAGGGCTAAACCCTCAGTCCAGATGATGTGCAAACACCACTACTTCTCCGTCTTGAGGTTCAGGAGGATTTTCAGTACCCGGGACCCTGCAATGAATGGTTTCCTGTTTTGCTAAAGCGCCAGTCAAAACGTACCCAGTCAGCTGCTCTTCAGTGACCCGGGAACGGACCCAATTGCAAGCAGAGAACTGTTTGGCCATTGTTGATGACAAGATGTAAAAGAAGTTCAAAATGCCGGTTCACGGTTCAAGATTGATATGTGTAAACCAGTGTCAAACCGGGGGATTCAATCAGAGCATATGTGCATGTTAAACTGGATAATGATGTTCAGGTAAAGCTGGCGGTTTACATGAGGGCTAATGGTACCTGGAGGTTTATCATTTTCTAAAGGTTAAACCTCCTACAGTGGTATGGAAGAAACAGATCTGAAAATTGCTAAGTGCTACACAAACAGGTTTCACAAGCTAAGGTTATCATTATGGATCTGGCGCACTTCAGGAAAAGGAAAATTATCAAAGATCTAAAATGACAATAGCAGCCTAGCGAAGTTTCAGATGGGATTTGTTCACGAACGAGGGGATACTATGGCAAGGCAAAGTAAAACTACAACTTCGGCCGCAAAAGGAAGATGTCAAGTTTATCTAGATTTGATGAGACAGTAGGGGAAAGAAAACGAACAACGATGAACACTCATGAACACCGACGAAGGTATGAAACCCTAATGCAGATCTCGGGTTGAAGAAGGAAGACTTACCAGCTTCACAGAAGCGGCGGAGAAGTGCTGCGTTTCTCAGGTACGTTCAGGTCGATGCAGCGGCCAGAGGTCATGCAGAGCTTGAAGGTCGAGGGCGGTGCCGGAGCTTTAGGGCTCGGGCGTCGTTAGGAGGAAGAATAGGCGAAAAGGCATGGAAGGGAAAAGATAAAGACCGTTTGGTCCTATTTATAAGGAAAATGGATAAGTAAGCCGGCGCGGGAATCAAGGAGCCCAAAAAGGAGAATGGGGCACATCGTTCGCCTCGATCTTTGGAGGTCAATTAATAAAGGGAAATATTTTTAGGTTTTTTCCGCAGATGACGTCATGACGGTTTGTGGCGATTCTAGAAGATGACGTCACGACGGTTTACATGGTCAATACGAAGATGTTCAAATCAGAATTTCTCTAAGTTGAAGATTGACATGAATAAGTTCAAACCAATCTGGGGCCTGATGTTGGGAATATGACTAGTGAGTATAAACCGCCCAGGAGGGTCCGGATTACACTCACAAGGAATCCTGTACAAGAGCCTATGAAGATGAAGGCTATGGCGCTTTAACTATGGAGGCTTAGAGGCCCAGAGCCCAATGGCGGAATAGGGCCCATAGTAATAAACCGCCATAGATGTATAACTTGTATTGTAAGTTAGGGAAAGGAAGAAATCGAGCTGGACACTTGTATGAGCCGGCCTCGGGATTCAATAGACCGGCCGAGCGTCAACCTGTGTATATATAGGGACGACCCGGCGGCAGTTCAGGGACAAGAAACAACAACTCGAGAACTAGGCAAAGCGTATTTGCTCCCTGGTAATCGAGACCACATCAAAAACACCACAACTAGATCGTAGGCTTTTACCTTCACCGCAAGGGGCAGAACCAGTATAAGCTCCCCGTGTCCTTTGTCCGGTTTAACCCCTCTAAGCGAACCCGATCGCGGTGGCTCCACGACCAAGTCCTTTCACTAGGACATCTGATGTGATAACTCCAGGACAAACATCATTGTTCGTCTTTTGAAGAGGCGAAGAGCCAAGCGCAACCCAAACATGGCAGTTGCAAATGCAAGCATGGCAGTCTTTGTGTAAGGGTGGGGCGTGTTGCGGTGCCTTGGAGCATGAGTATAGCCAGGCTCTTGCATGAGACAAAATTGCTATTTGATCCCACTATTATACTACTAGTACTTGCTAGTATAGCCCTGTAAACCGGAAAGGGGTATTTGCCTTTCTAGAGATTTCAACAAGTTACTAGACTACACCCCGTGCAGTACTCCCTCCCTTCCTGTTTATAGTGCTAAAATCTCAAATCTCATCAACCAAGGCATTTTGTGATTGGAGGAATGTATCTCATACTTTACAAAACTACCCTAATTAAACTCATGCATTAATTACGTAGTTCTCTCGTTTTCCTCTCCGCCTTGGTTGCGGTGCACAATATTGAGCACTCCTATATGACTAGCCGCTCTATCTACATGCGTGACATCAAAGCATCCGGGCCCGCATGCCATGCACCAAATCACAGCAAGGTGCTACAGTCGAGATTGACCGGTCACCCCGGAGTGGCCATCATGACCCGTCATATCACAAAACCCACACCTTTACCAACAGTTGTAAAGTGGCCTCGAAGTTGGACTAGACAAAGCAACCATCATTTCACTGGAACGCTCGTTGAAGCCCTTTCTCCCCTTTCTTGAAGAAAACCTCACTCCAGGCTACTACTTCTGCCATTTTTCTTCTGTACCGATGGTGGAAAGGTGGGCGAATCAGTGATGATGCTATATTTTCATTCCAAGAATCTTCTTTTTGTGAAGCACCGACCGATTCTCACAGCCTGTTCTTTTACCGTTTTCATTGCGATTGTGGTTTCCTTTCGATTGCTTTTTGTTTGTCAGTTCATTTATGGATCCTGGAGCACTAGGCAAAGAGTTGCCGGCAGACAACCCACTGGAGACAGCGATCTCCAGGAAGCGAGCACCGACCAATGAGTTGACCATGCTGGCGGGCCAACCCATGGAGATGAAGAACTCCAAGAAACAAGCACTAGCCAAAGAGTTGACGACGTTGGCGGACGAAATACTCAAAGAAAGTTGGAAGAACAACAAGGGCCCCACCATGCCTCCCCTAGAAACTCTAATGGCCACCTATGCGAGGCTCTAGGCCGAGTTTGAGGAGATAGTCGCCGTTGAGAAGCAGTATTCCCCTGGCAAAGTGATGGCCCCCATAGAGGATGAGGAGATGGCCCCGGGAGGGATGGGATCCCCCGGTGAGCTGCACAAGGTAAAAAATAATGGCTTACCATAGTTGTGGTTTCTGATTATTTGCAATGTGCTTGATAATATGTTAGGGTTGTGCAAGTGCCAGTGGACGTCCTTGATGATTCCGATGTCGCGGCCCGTCCAGTGGACAACGCCCAAGAGATCATTTTCGATGTCGCGGTCCGTCCTGTTGACATCGCCCAGAGATCGATTCTGATGCCGCTGTCCATCCCGTGGACATCACCCCAGAGATCGTTCCGATGTAGTGGTTAGTCCTATGGACATCGCCCCAGAGTTTAATTCCCATGCCGATGTCTGTGTTGTGGTCATTGCCCGAGAGATCGATGACAAGAAATAGTTGGTCGCGCTAATCCTTCAGGGTAGTTTGCATTTCCCTATGTTTAATTACCAGAATGATGCATGTTATCAAACCGTCTTAGGGCTAGTGCGCTGTCTTGTGTGGGTGGTACTTGCTACTTTTGTTTGATAGTGAATCATGTGAACCCTCTCCGAGTTATGGAAACAGATGTATCCTCACCAGCTTTTGATGTAATATATGGCATGCTTCGATGTAAGTTTGAATTGTTTATCATATCAGCAGGGCTTGTTTGATTGTTCTTGGTGTTAGTAGGCTAGCTACTATGCAAGCTATAGTACTTGCAAAACACTAACCGAAGAGAAACATTGGGGCTGATGAGCTCGTGGTACGCTTATACTTATCCATCGTCGATCGGCCAATAGCCCAAGCTCCTAAAATTGTAGCCTTAGCGATCGATCAAACAACAGTCGACATGGATACATTCAGGCCTCATTTGGTTCATAGGGTAGGAAAATCGTAGCAAAAGTACAGAGACATACAACACAAAATCATAGCAGTACAGAGACGTACTCCCTCCGTTCCAAAATAGATGGCCTAGGCGGGCTAGTTTGGCCTAGTGGATTTCAGTGATATGACATGGTACAGTGTCGTCTAGTCTTCACGTGTGGTAGTAGTATTGCGGGTACAGTAAGTTTTGTTGAAGAAGCGGAATTCAATGAAGTCATGATGGTTCCTTCGTCCGACCAACTTATAGTGGGAAAATTTGGGCCTGCGCTATGATCTGGGTGGATCAGGATAATTTTGTGCATGGCAAGTGGACCAGGATAATTTTGTGCATGGCTGGTGGACCAGGATAGTCGATGTCCCACATGTCGGAGAATGAAAGTATTATTTCCGATATAGAGGATGAGCAACGAGTATTCATTGTTTATTTTTGATGAAAACTATTGTCTCCACTATTACAACAGAGGAGTGTGAAACACGGCAGCCCAATGAACTTGGCATGCGCACCACTCCCTATTGGGGAACGCGATAATTTCAAAATTTTCCTATGATCACACAAGATCTATCTATGTGATGCATAGCAACGAGAGGGGAGAGTGTGTCCACGTACCCTCATAGATCGAAAGCGGAAGCGTTAAGTTAACGCGGTTGATGTAGTCGAACGTCTTCGCGATCCAATCGATCCAAGCACTAAATGTACGGCACCTCCCGTTCAGCACACGTTCAGCTCGAAGACGTCACTCGTACTCTTGATCCCGTTGAGGCCAAGGGAGAGTTTTGTCAGCATGACGGCGTGGTAACGGTGATGATGAAGTTACCGGCGCAGGGCTTCGCCTAAGCACTGCGATGATATGACCGAGGTGTGTAACTGTGGAGGGGGCACCACATACGGCTAAACAATGTCAACTCGTGTGTCTATGGGGTGCCCCCTTCCCCGTATATAAAGGAGTGGAGGAGGGGGAGGGCCGACCCTCTATGGCGCGCCCTGGAGGAGACCTAGTCCCACCGGGAGTAGGATACCCCCCCTCCCTAGTTGGACTAGGAGAGAAGGAAGGGGGAGAGAACGAGGAAGCAAAGGGGGCCGACCCCCCACCCAATTCGGATTGGGCTTGGGGGGGGGGGCGCCCTCCACCTGGCCACCTCCTCTTCTCTCCCACTATGGCCCAATAAGGCCCATATACTTCCCGGGGGGGGGCGGTAATCTCCCGGTACTCCGGTATATGCCTGAACTCAGTCGGAACCATTTCGATGTCCAAACATAGGCTTCCAATATATCAATCTTTATGTCTCGGCCATTTCAAGACTCCTCGTCATGTCCGTGATCACATCCGGAACTCCGAACTACCTTCGGTACATCAAAACACATAAACTCATAATACAATCGTCATTGAACGTTAAGCGTGCGGACCCTACGGGTTAAAGAACTATGTAGACATGACCGAGACATGTCTCCGGTCAATAACCAATAGTGGAGCCTGGATGCTCATATTGGTTCCTAAATATTCTACGAAGATCTTTATCGGTCAAGCCGCATATCAACATACGTTGTTCCCTTTGTCATCAGTATGTTACTTGCCCGAGATTGGATCGTTGGTATCTCAATACCTAGTTCTATATCATTACCGGCAAGTCTCTTTACTCGTTCTGTAATACTTCATCCTACAACTAACTCATTAGTCACAATGCTTGCAAGGCTTATAGTGATGAGTATTACCGAGAGGCCCCAGAGAAACCTCTCCGAAACACGGAGTGATAAATCCTAATCTTGATCTATGCCAACCCAACAAACACCTTCGGAGACACCTGTAGAGCACCTTTATAATCACCTATTTACGTTGTGACGTTTGATAGCACACAAAGTGTTCCTCCGGTATTCAGGAGTTGCATGATCTCATAGTCTGAGGAACTTCTATAAGTCATGAAGAAAGCAGTAGCAATGAAACTAACACGATCATAATGCTAAGCTAACGGATGGGTCATGTCCATCACATCATTCTCCTAATGATGTGATCCCATTCATCAAATGACAACACATGTCTATGGTTAGGAAACATAACCATCTTTGATTAACGAGCTAGTCAAGTAGAGGCATACTAGGGACTATATGTTTTGTCTATGTATTCACACAAGTACTAAGTTTCTGGTTAATACAATTCTAGCATGAATAATAAAAATTTATCATGAATTAAGGAAATAAATAATAAATTTATTATTGCCTCTAGGGCATATTTCCCTCACTCCCTCCGTCCTCATGTAATACTACCATTTGTATTGACTATAAGGTTGGCTATAAGGTTACAACTTTTTCTCACTTTCTCTCTATCTATTCCCTCTCAAATGTTTTTTACCTTTCTTTTTTTAGACACAATTGTTTTTATGCCTCTTTTTTTAAGAATTAGTTCTTTTATACCTAGGAGCACTTGTAGAGACGGGCTCTTGCAGAGCCCACTCCTTAACTTGGTCAATGCCTCTCTCTCCTCCACATAAGCGGGCTTATAGCCAAGTATTTTACTGGTACTACTTGCTATGAATGCGGACAGCTGGCGTCTGAGGGGGGA